>NW_028319552.1:0-110000 GCF_062004578.1 Staurois parvus
TTTTCCTGTTTTATTATTTGTTTTTTTATATGCAATTTAATAATACATAAATGTATATTTAATTTTTTTTCTTTTTGTTTTTATTTTCGTATTTATTATTATTATTCATTTTATTTATTCCTGTTTTATTATTTGATTTTTTTTATTATACACAATTTAATAATACATCAGTAAATGTATATTTTTTATTTTCATTATTCATTTTTATTTATTCCTGTTTTTGTTTTTTTTATTATACACAATTTAATAGTACATCAATGAATGTATATTTTACTTATTTTCTTATTATTTTTTTTATTATACATTTTTATTTATTCTTGTTTTATCATTTTTTTTTATTATACACAATTTAATAAGACATCCATAAATGTATATTTTATTTATTTTTATTTTCATATTTATTTTTAATATTCATTTTTATTTATTCCTGTTTTATTATTTGTTTTTTTTCATTCTACACAATTTAATAATACATCAATAAATGTTTATTCTATTTTGATTTTGTTTTTATTTATTTTTATTTTTTTATTATTTATTTTTATTATTCATTTTTTATTTATTCCTGTTTTATTTGTTTTTTCATTGTACACAATTTAATAATACATCAATAAATGTATATTGTATTTTGATTTTGTTTTTATTTATTTTTATTTTCTTATTATTTATTTTTATTCATTTTTTTATTCCTGTTTTATTTGTTTTTTTCATTATACACAATTTATTAATACATCAATAAATGTATATTTTATTTTTTTTTATGTTCTTATGTATTTTTATTATTTTTTTCCTGTTTTATTATTTGGTTTTTTTTTATATGCAATTTAATAATACATAAATGTATATTTTATTTTTTTTTTCTTTGTTTTTATTTTCGTATTATTTATTATTATTATTCATTTTATTTATTCCTGTTTTATTATTTGCTTTTTTATTATACACAATTTAATAATACATCAATAAATGTATATTTTTTTTGATTTTGTTTTTATTTATTTTTATTTTCTTTATTTTTCTTCATTTTTATTTATTCCTGTTTTATTATTTGTTTTTTCGTTATACACAATTTAATAATACATCAATAAATGTATATTTTATTTTTTTATTTTTATTTTCATTATTCATTTTTATTTATTTATTAATACATCAATAAATGTATGTTTTATTTTTATTTTCTTATTATTTATTTTTATTGTTAATTTTTATTTATTCATGTTTTATTATTTGTTTTTTCATTATACACAATTTAATAATACATCAGTAAATGTGTATTTTATTTTGATTTTGTTTTTATTTATTTTTTATTTTCTTATTTATTTTTCTTATTTTTTTATTCCTGTTTTATTATTTGTTTTTTCATTATATACAATTTAATAATACATCAATAAATGTATATTTTATTTTTGTTTTGTTTTTAGTTATTTTTTTTATTTTTATTTTTCATTTTTATTTATTCCTGTTTTATTATTTGCTTTTTTATTATACACAATTTAATAATACATCAAAAAAATTATATTTTATTTTGATTTTATTTTTATTTATTTTTACTTTCTTATTTATTTTTCTTATTCATTTTTATTTATTCCTGTTTTATTATTTGTTTTTTTTATTATACACAATTTAATAATACATCAAAAATGTATCTCTTATTTTTATTTTTGTTTAGTTTTTATTTTCTTATTTATTTTTCTTGTTACTTTTTATTCTTGTTTTTTTTATTATTATTATACATTTTTATTATTAATTTTTATCTATTTTCTTCTTTTTTTTTATACATTTCTATTCTTTTTTATTATTGATTAATAATTTTATTAATATGTTATGTAATTTTTATTATACATTTTTATTTTATATTATATTATTATTTCTTTTTTTCCCCAAAATATTTTAATGAAAAATTTTTTTGAAGTTACAAACTACAGTACCCAAAAGTATAAATAGGAACCGTAGAAGATAGTAGAGGACTGGAGTGTAATGACTGTACTGGTAGGGACTGGAGTGTAGTGACTGTACTGGTAGGGACTGGAGTGTAGGGACTGTACTGATAGGGACTGTACTGGTAGGCACTGGAGTGTAGTGACTGTACTGGTAGGGACTGGACTGTAGTGGACTGGTAGGGACTGGACTGTAGTGGACTGCTAGGGACTGGACTGCAGTGGACTGGTAGGGAGTGGACTGGTAGGGACTGGACTGTAGTGGACTGGTAGGGACTGGACTGTAGTGGACTGGTAGGGACTGGACTGTAGCGGACTGGTAGGGACTGGACTGTAGCGGACTGGTAGGGACTGGACTGTAGCGGACTGGTAGGGACTGGACTGTAGCGGACTGGTAGGGACTGGACTGTAGCGGACTGGTAGGGACTGGACTGTAGCGGACTGGTAGGGACTGGACTGTAGCGGACTGGTAGGGACTGGACTGTAGCGGACTGGTAGGGACTGGACTGTAGCGGACTGGTAGGGACTGGACTGTAGCGGACTGGTAGGGACTGGACTGTAGCGGACTGGTAGGGACTGGACTGTAGCGGACTGGTAGGGACTGGACTGTAGCGTACTGGTAGGGACTGGACTGTAGTGGACTGGTAGGGACTGGACTGTAGTGTACTGGTAGGGACTGGACTGTAGTGGACTGGTAGGGACTGGACTGTAGCGGACTGGTAGGGACTGGACTGTAGCGGACTGGTAGGGACTGGACTGTAGCGGACTGGTAGGACTTGAGTGTAGTGGACTGGTAGGGACTGGACTGTAGTGGACTGTAGTGGAATGGAGTGGTAGGGACTAGACTGTAGTGGACTGGTAGGGACTGGACTGTAGCGGACTGGTAGGGACTGGACTGTAGCGGACTGGTAGGGACTGGACTGTAGCGGACTGGTAGGGACTGGACTGTAGCGGACTGGTAGGGACTGGACTGTAGCGGACTGGTAGGGACTGGACTGTAGCGGACTGGTAGGGACTGGACTGTAGCGGACTGGCCAAAGCCTGGCAGTGCCTCCTTGCAGAACGTAAATAACCCCACCCCCCCCCCCGGTCATGTGACAGTCTGAGCAGGAAGCTGCACACAGACATGTAATAGGTCACTGGTAAAAGAACAAAACCTTCTCCAGCCAATGGGCTCTTCCTTCCCTGTGTCAGGTCTGAGCGCGCTCTGTACAGCACACATTCTGGGGTCCCCTATTACTGTGATTGGAATGTTGTCGCTGCGGGTGGATGTCACCTCCCCTCCCCCATGAGGCACGGTGTCTTCTGTCACCTGCACCCACATGACCTTTCCCTCTTCTCCCTCATCTATTGTCTCCCCATCGTGTTCTGTACCCTACTGCGGAATGCATGCTCTGTCTGGTGTGTACGACCCGAGGGGAGAGAATGATTGTTATTACAGAGCTGACAGTTGTGAGTGTACAGTGCTAAAACAAACCTCAGGTGGGTTCTCTGAATGCACAGTGTGAGGGGCCCCTAGGGGACTGGACTGTGAGGGGCCCCTAGGGGATTGGACTGTGAGGGGCCCCTAGGGGACTGGACTGTGAGGGGCCCCTAGGGCCCATTTACATCTTTGTGTTTCGGTAGCAGTGAAATCATACCGACAGTTTAATTTTGAATGGCAGCCCACCACACTAAGGCGCGTTCTTCAGCACCATGCCCTTCTCACCAATCCTGGGGCCCATTGCAGGGACCTTTATTTCGGTCCCACAGTGAGATCCATTGACATGTCCTGCAGCCGGCCCCCTTCCTGCCGTCTTGCGTAGGGTTGTCAGCTCTTCTTCAAGTCCAACCCAAACACGGCAAATTTGTTATATATACAGTATGTATACACTACAGGTATATATTGTTCAATAACATCTCTAATTACAAGAGTCCCCTCTTACATCGGAGTCCGAGGAGTTCCCCTTACATCTGAATCCACAGATATTCCCCTTACGTCGGAACTGGAGGAGTTCCCCTTACGTCAGAACTGGAGAAGTTCCCCTTACGTCGGAACTGGGAGAGCTTCCCTTACGTCCGAACTGGGAGAGCTCCCCTTACGTCCGAACCGGAAGAGCTCCCCTTACGTCCGAACCGGGAGAGCTCCCCTTACGTCCGAACCGGGAGAGCTCCCCTTACGTCCGAACCGGGAGAGCTCCCCTTACGTCCGAACCGGGAGAGCTCCCCTTACGTCCGAACCGGGAGAGCTCCCCTTACGTCCGAACCGGGAGAGCTCCCCTTACGTCCGAACCGGGAGAGCTCCCCTTACGTCCGAACCGGGAGAGCTCCCCTTACGTCCGAGCCGGGAGAGCTCCCCTTACGTCCGAGCCGGGAGAGCTCCCCTTACGTCCGAGCCGGGAGAGCTCCCCTTACGCCCGAACCGCAAGAGCTCCCCTTACCTCCGAACCGCAAGAGCTCCCCTTACCTCCGACCTGGAGGAGTTCCCCTTACCTCCGACCTGGAGGAGTTCCCCTTACATCGGAACTGGAGGAGTTCCCCTTACGTCGGAACTGGAGGAGTTCCCCTTACGTCGGAACTGGAGGAGTTCCCCTTACGTCGGAACTGGAGGAGTTCCCCTTACGTCGGAACTGGAGGAGTTCCCCTTACGTCGGAACTGGAGGAGTTCCCCTTACGTCGGAACTGGAGGAGTTCCCCTTACGTCGGAACTGGAGGAGTTCCCCTTACGTCGGAACTGGAGGAGTTCCCCTTACGTCGGAACTGGAGGAGTTCCCCTTACGTCGGAACTGGAGGAGTTCCCCTTACGTCGGAACTGGAGAAGTTCCCCTTACGTCCGAACCGGGAGAGCTTCCCTTACGTCCGAACCGGGAGAGCTTCCCTTACGTCCGAACCGGAGGAGTTCCCCTTACGTCCGAACCGGAAGAGCTCCCCTTACGTCCGAACCGGGAGAGCTCCCCTTACGTCCGAACCGGGAGAGCTCCCCTTACGTCCGAACCGGGAGAGCTCCCCTTACGTCCGAACCGGGAGAGCTCCCCTTACGTCCGAACCGGGAGAGCTCCCCTTACGTCCGAACCGGGAGAGCTCCCCTTACGTCCGAACCGGGAGAGCTCCCCTTGCGTCCGAACCGGGAGAGCTCCCCTTACGTCCGAACCGGAAGAGCTCCCCTTACGTCCGACCCGGAGGAGTTCCCCTTACGTCCGACCTGGAGGAGTTCCCCTTAATCTGAATCCGCAGTTTCCCTTAATCTGAATCCGCAGAGTTCCCCTTAATCTGAATCCGCAGAGTTTCCCTCACACTGTATGTATGTAGGATCCCCGTTTTCACTCTGATCTCCTGATTCTGGACTACAAACCCCTCCCCCTTCATCTCCTCTCCATCACACAGCATGGTAGTCTGCAGAAGATGGCTGGGAAAGGTGACAACTCTGCATGCGCACAGAAGAATCTCTCTAGCAGGATCAGACGATATTCTTCTGAAGAAAAGGAAGGCGGTGGCCCTTTGGAAGGGCCGGTGATCTGCGATCTGACATTCTATGTTGGGAGGCGGAGGCCGGTTCTCTTCTCCACGCGCTGCCTCTTCTACAAGCGGGGTGTCGAGTATCGAACGCGTATAATGTGCCAGGGGCCCCGGGGCGGCGAGGAAGGATATCACCCGGCGCTACCACCCAAATCGCAAGCAGCTGAAGTAGCAGCAATAACACCCAGGGAGAGGGATATAGGGAGCGACAGGACTGCTACGCGTCACAACCAATCAGTGTGAGGATGGAGCGGGGGAGGGGGGAGACGCTCTGCGCACATTACTCACCGCAGGCAAATTCCGGAGCCGAGAGAATATTTTATATATATATCTGCGTGTGTGTGAGCGTTCCGAGGAAACGTTCGCTTCTGCCATTCAATTTGGAATTCAGCTACTGCAATCCTGCAGGAGTTCTGCTATTAGTAGACAGGATTTACAGGGATTTTGAGGGGAACCCCAACCCAAAATTAAAAAAAAAAAAATGGTGCAGGGTCCCCCCCCAAATCCCATGCCAGACCCCTTATCTGAGCAGGTCAGGAAGGAGGGGGAGATGAACAAGTGCCCCCCCCCTCCTGAACCATACCAGGTCACATGCCCTTGACGTGCCTCAAAGCACCTTGTCCCCATGTTGATGGGCCTCTTCCCACAACCCTGGGCTGAGGTTTTGGGGGTCTGCTGGTGGGGGGCTTATCAGAATCTGGAAGGGGGCCCCCAGATCCCAGCAGGTCAGGAAAGGGTGGGGATGAGCAAGTGCTCCCCCCCTCCTGAACTATACCAGGCCACATGCCCTTGACGTGCCCTAAAGCACCTTGTCCCCATGTTGATGGGCCTCTTCCCACAACCCTGGGCTGAGGTTTTGGGGGTCTGCTGGTGGGGGGCTTATCAGAATCTGGAAGGGGGCCCCCAGATCCCAACAGGTCAGGAAAGGGGGGGATGAGCAAGTGCCCCCCCCTCCTGAACTATACCAGGTCACATGCCCTTGACATGCCCCAAAGCGCCTTGTCCCCATGTTGATGGGGACAAGGACCTCTACCCCACAACCCTGGCCTGTGGTTGTGGGGGTCTGCGGGCGGGGGGCTTATTGGAATCTGGAAGGGGGCCAGGAATGCCCTTGACATCCGCCAAAGCACCCCCCCCAAAGCACCTTGTCCCCATGTTGATGGGGACAAGGGCCTCTTCCCCACAACCCTGGCCTGTGGTTGTGGGGGTCTGTGGGCGGGGGGCTTATTGGAATCTGGAAGGGGGCCCCCAGATCCAAGCAGGTCAGGAAAGGGGGGGAGATGAGCAAGTGCCCCCCCCCCCTCCTGAACCATACCAGGCCACATGCCCTTGACATCCGCCAAAGCACCCCCCCCCCCAAAGCACCTTGTCCCCATGTTGATGGGGACAAGGGCCTCTTCCCCACAACCCTAGGCTGTGGTTGTGGGAGTCTGCAAGTGGAGGGCTTATCGGAATCTGGAAGCAGGCCCCCAGATCCCCGGCAGGTCAGGAAAGGGGGGGGGGGACGAGCAAGCGCCCCCCCCCCTCCTGAACCATACCAGGCCACATGCCCTTGACGTGCCCCAAAGCACCCCCTCCCAAAGTACCTTGTCCCCATGTTGTCCCCAGGCCCAAGGGCCTCTTCCCCACAACCCTGGCCTGTGGTTGTGTGGGGTCTGCAGGTGGGGGGCTTATTGGAATCTGGAAGGGGCCCCCCAGATCCCAGCAGGTAAGCAAAGGGGGGGGCGAGCAAGTGCCCCCCCCTCCTGAAACATACCAGGTCACATGCCCTCAACATGGGGGGTGCTTTGGGGCACCTCCCTAAAGCATCTTGTCCCCATTTTGATGGGGACAAGGGCCTCTTCCCCATGACCCTGGCCTGTAGTTGTGGGGGTCTTATTGGAATCAGAAAAAGGGGGCCCCCATATCCCGCCCCCCCATGTGAGTACTGCTACCCATTAACAAAAAAAAAAGTGTAGTGCAAAACCGTCTCTGACAATCCTTTATTAGAAACAAAAGTTTAAAAAAATGTCCCCCGAAGTAGATCCAACGTCAATCACGAAGCCCACCGCCAACGCTACCCAAAACCCCCCTCCCCAGCTCCACTCCTGACACTGGCTCCTGCCGGGATGACCGGTTTTAAATACTGTCATGATGTCACAAGGGGGCGGGGTTTACCCTGCTCCTTGTGATGTCATCCTGGGCTTTGATTGACCTGTGGTCAGGTGCAAGGGTGGACTGACAACTCATGGGGCCCCCGGGCAATAGGGGATCATGGGACCCCTGTGTCCTCGCCCACACCCAAAAAAGCCTATAAAAATGCCAATAAAAGGTACCAGGGGCATCTCATGGGGCCCCCTACTGACCCTGGGCCCTCGGGCAGTGCCCGAGTGCTCGAATGGTCAGTCCGCCCCTGGTCAGGTGCATTGCTTCGACCAATCACAATGCACTTTCAAAGCGCAGTGCATTGTGGGGCGCGGCGGGCAAACAGCAAACACATGAACGACCCATGTTCAAACCAGGGGCGGACAGACCATTCGAGCACTCCGGCACTGCACAAGGATCTATGGTCAGTTGGGGCCCCATGAAATGCCTCTGGTACCTTTTTTATAGGTTTTTTTTGGGTGTGCTTTGAGTGTGGGCAAGGACACAGGGGCCCCATGATCCCCTATTGCCCGGGGGCCCCATGAGTTGTCAGTCCACCCCTGGTTTGAACTTAGGTTCGACTCGAACGCTAGAAACTAGCAAGCAGCTTATCAACTTATAAACAGCAACGAAATAAATGGGGATTGCAGGAGCGGACTGACAACTCATGGGGCCCCCAGGCAATAGGGGATCATGGGGCCCCTGTGTCCTTGCCCAAACTCAAAAAGCCTATGAAAAAGGTACCAGGGGCATCTCATGGGGCCCCCTACTGACCCCGGGCCCTCGGCAGTGCCGAGCTTCCGAATGGTCAGTCCACCCCTGGGGGATTGTAATATAGACTCCCTAGTCAGAAAAAGGGATATAAAATGTCAAGGATTTAGCCAAAACTATTGAAAAGCAGTCAAAAGATGAGTAGGGAAAAAAAATTGTCAGTGGCCTCCACCTGTAAATCTGTTCCTGTTTTGGGGGTGGTCTCATTGTTGCCCATCTGGTGCGCCTGTTGTTCATTTCATTATCACCAAAGCAGCTGAAACTGATTACCAACCCCCTCTGCGACTTACCTGACCAGATCCATATCCCAGGAGCAGGGGTGGACTGACAACTCATGGGGCCCCCGGGCAATAGGGGATTATGGGGCCCCTGTGTCCTTGCCCAAACTCAAAAAAGCCTATGAAAAAGGTACCAGGGGCATCTCATGGGGCCCCCTACTGACCCTGGGCCCTCGGGCAGTGCCTGAGTTTCCAAATGGTCAGTCCGCCCCTGCCTAGAAGTTTCATTGATTTGATGCTATCCTCTGATTAAAAAGTGTTCCTGCTCACTCGGCCCCCCAGCTGTCCCTAGGACCCCGGGCCCTCCTTTCAAATAAATATGAATCCCGGTCCCACACATGGCACTTTCTTTTTTTGGAAGGTTCAAGTTGCAGAGCTGTCCTCCTTGGCTTTCTAACCTAGAGGGTGGTTGACCTGGAACAAGAACCTAAGCCGTGAAGTCTGAACATTTTTTGTTTTCCTGCCGTCAGAAGTTTGCGGTCCTGTGATGGCGGACTAGGCGCAGCATGGCGGATCTGAACTGATTGATGGGGACCCGGCTTATTTCCGAAAAGACAATCCCGGGAGCGATAAAGGAGCTTAAAACTGAAAAAAAAAAAGACAGATCAGATTCCAAAAAACTGTCTGGTGGAACCCAGATCCCTGACAGCGAATCTCTGGCTGCCTGCCAGACAGCACGGCGCTGCAAGATTCAGGCTGCAGGCAAGGATGCAACAGGAATTTTAAGTGAAGACGCTTGTGGGCTAATAACTTGTCTGAAGAAAGAAGCGAGTTGTTGCCAGCAATGGCTAACCGGATCTTTCCCATTAATCGTTATCGGTGGCAGAATCGTGCAGAAATTGTGTGGAACGGTCATGGGATGGCGCCGGTGCCCGTAGGTGTAGAATCCAGATTTATAGAGCAGGTTCCTTGCCTGACTCACCGCGTAATGGGAATTGTCAATGTGCGCCCCCTACTGGGAGGGGGTGTGATCTGAAGGCGAGCGTACACAGAAGTTGGGGGGATGACCTCCGGCCATGATAAAAATGGTGAGGGCCCGCGCGTGTTCCGTCTAATGAGAGAGGCAAGCAAATGTCCAAGAGTCCAAAACTCGTTAGTTCATAGCAAGTTAACGGAAAGCAGCCGACACGTTTCAGGGGCCCAGCAAACTCCCCCTTCTTCAGGGCTCTGGTGCTGTTCTGACATCTTTTTAGGGCCGGTTCGCACTATAGAAACGCAGTCCCGAAATGTATTGTCTGTGTTCTGCTAACTTGAAATGCATTGTCTTTGTTCTGCTAACCTGAAATGCGTTGTCTGTTCTGCTAACCCGAAATGCGTTGGCTGTTTTCTGCTAACCCGAAATGCATTGTCTGTGTTCTGCTAACCCGAAATGCATTGCGGTGTTCAGCTAACCCAAAATGCATTGTCTGTGTTCTGCTAACCCGAAATGCATTGTCTGTGTTCAGCTAACCCGAAATGCATTGTCTGTGTTCTGCTAACCCGAAATGCATTGTCTGTGGTCAGCTAACCCGAAACGCGTTCTCTGTGTTCTGCTAACCCGAAATGCATTGTCTGTGGTCAGCTAACCCGAAACGCGTTCTCTGTGTTCTGCTAACCCAATATGCGTTCTCTGTGTTCTGCTAACTCAAAATGCGTTGTCTGTGCTCTGCTAACCCGAAATGCGTTGTCTGTGTTATGCTAACCCAAAATGCGTCGTTTGTGTTCTACTAACCCGAAATGTGTTGGCTGTGTTCTGCTAACCTGCGTTGTCTGTGTTCTGCTAACTCAAAAATGCGATGTCTGTGCTCTGCTAACCTGAAATGCGTTGTCTGTGTTCTGCTAACTCGAAATGCATTGTCTGTGTTCAGCTAACCTGAAATGCGTTGGCGGTGTTCTGCTAACTCAAAATGAGTTGGAGGTGTTCTGCTAACCCAAAATGCATTGTCTGTTCCCTGCTAACCCGAAATGCGTTGTCTGTGTTCTGCTAACCCGAAATGCTTTGTCTGTGTTCTGCGAACCCAAAATTTGTTGTCTGTGTTCAGCTAACCCGAAATGCATTGGAGGTGTTCTGCTAACCAGAAATGCGTTGCCTGTGGTTTAACCCGAAATGCGTTGGCTGTGTTCTGCTAACCCGAAATGTGTTGGCTGTGTTCTGCTAACCCAAAATGCGGTGGCTGTGCTCTGCTAATCCGAAATGCGTTGGATTTGTTATGGTAAACCAAAATGCGCAGGTGTTCTGCTAACCTGAAATGCGTTGGCTGTGTTCTGCTAACCTGAAATGCGTTGGCTGTGTTCTGCTAACCTGAAATGCGTTGGCTGTGTTCTGCTCGCCGGGTGGATAAAAGAAGAGCAGTAAACGACCTGAAATACTTTTCCTGGAATAAAGCCAGTGCAGGCTCCCTCCAGTGCTGGTCATGTATGTGGAGACCAGGGGCAAATGGTCATGTGATCACTTTGGTTTTGGAGGACCAGATGGTTCAGCTGAGATCATGTGACCATCCGCCTAGACTCCTAAACATGCGTTTCTGAAAGGACAGTCACAAGCAGGGGTGGACTGACCATTTGGAAACTCGGGAACTGCCCGAGGGCCCGGGGTCAGTAGGGAGCCCCATGAGATGCCCCTGGTACCTTTTTCATAGGCTTTTTTGAGTTTGGGCAAGGACACAGGGGCCCCATGATCCCCTATTGCCCGGGGGCCCCATGAGTTGTCAGTCCGCCCCTGGTCACAAGATTTTTTTTTTCCATTTCAGGAAGTTGTTTCAGTCCCATGGATTGCAGCAAGATCCTGTTCTCTCACACGCAAAATACCGTCTGCCTGACTGTGGATCCAAAAGCTTCAGGCTGGCTTTGGACCTGGGCAGTCTCCGGCAGTGTTCATTCTGCACCTTCATCTCTAAATAGATGGAAACCCATTGGCTAAACTCTCACATCTGCACCTTTCATTAGAATAATCCCTGCGATCCTGCCATGAAGGTCCTTGTCAGGCACTTCCTGTTATAGGGTGACAACACCCTGTCGCCGTCTGCCAATTGGGCTCCTGCGTTGTCACCCTGTCACACGGGTGTCCGATCAAAGGCTGCAAGTGGCTGTGGTCTCACTGGTAAAACCCGCCCCATGCAGCCATTGCTGGAGCGCATATCGACGGGAAATGGCTGCAGGCGACCTGTAGCCACAAAAGTTAAAAAAGGGGCTTTTATTCTAAAAAAAAAAAAAAAAAAAAAAAAAAAAAAGAAAGTCAACTGTTCATGATACCCGGCGCTTTTGCGAACAAAATGCCATTCAATTACGGTTTACATCTACTTTAATCTCCGGCCATTATAAATCCGCAGGACAATTCTATGGGCTGCCGCCAATCTTCATAATGGCCGCCTCTGATTGGTCCAGGGAAGTTTTCCCGAAGGCTTGGATTAGTAGGCGACATCTATTTCAATCAAGTCCATTTGTAGATGGCGCAGGTCGCTGTGTTCTCCATTAATCCCCCTATGGGGAGGGAGGCTGACCACTCTCAGGGGATGACAGGTGGTCAGCCCGGGACTCAACCTATCCTGACATCTGGAGCAACGCTTTGCTTTTTTTTTTTAAGCAAATCGCATAGCCAAGTAATAAATGGTGTTACCGAATGTTTCTTGTTTCCACTCATTCCACTTCAATGGGCTGCCCTACACGCAACAAACACTTAAGGGTCAGTTCACACTACATGCATTTCAGTAGCTTTTTTTCTGCATCCAAAACGCACAGAAAGTAGGTTCTGTGGTTGTCAATGTCATAGTTCACACCAGTGCTTGCAGTTCCAGTGTGTTCTGGATGCAGAAAAAAAAGTAGAGCATGCTGGAAGGAGCGGGCTGAGATGGGCACGGAGCCTAAAAGGGGAGAGGGCTGTGATGGGCACGGAAGGAGTGGGCTGTGATAGGCATGGAGCCTAAAAGGGGAGAGGGCTGTGACAGGCACGGAAGCAGGGGGCTGTGATGGGCACGGAAGGAGAGGGCTGTGATAGGCACGGAAGGAGGGGGCTGTGATGGGCACTGAAGGAGGGGGCTGTGACGGGCACGGAAGGAGAGGGCTGTGATGGGCGCGGAGCCTAAAAGGGGAGAGGGCTGTGATGGGCATGGAAGGAGGGGACTGTGATGGGCACGGAAGGAGGGGGCTGTGATGGGCACAGAAGGAGGGGGCTGTGATGGGCACGGAAGGAGGAGGCTGTGATGGGCACAGAAGGAGGGGGCTGTGACAGGCACGGAAAAAGGGGGCTGTGATGGGCACGGAAGGAGGGGGCTGTGATGGGCACCGGAGGAAAGGGGGCTGTGATGGGCACGGAAGGAGGGGGCTGTGCCGGGGAAGGGGCTCTCCCTGGAGCGGTCACACTTCCTAGCACGTTTAGAGGCACGTTGCGGCTCAATAAAAAGTAATTGATGGAAAATAAAATCCTGCGATCGAGTATTGACTTTTAGCTGCGATTTCTCTCTGGGTGACAGGGTCCCTATAAGTCTTCTCGGTTCTGGCATTGGCCATTAGATGGGGATCTCATTTCCGGCAGGAGCCTCTGCTGTGCGCTCCCTAGGGTGACAGTCATGTGACCAAATACCAGACCATGAATTTTTGATAAAGGGGGGAGCAGATCGCAGGCAGAGCACGGAAGGAGGGGGCTGTGATGGGCACGGAAGGAGGGGGCTGTGATGGGCACGGAAGGAGGGGGCTGTGATGGGCACGGAAGGAGAGGGCTGTGTTGGGCACGGAAGGAGAGGGCTGTGATGGGCACGGAAGGAGGGGGCTGTGATGGGCACGGAAGGAGGGGGCTGTGATGGGCACGGAAGGAGAGGGCTGTGTTGGGCACGGAAGGAGAGGGCTGTGATGGGCACGGAAGGAGGGGGCTGTGATGGGCACGGAAGGAGGGGGCTGTGATGGGCACGGAAGGAGGGGGCTGTGATGGGCACGGAAGGAGGGGGCTGTGATGGGCACGGAAGGAGGGGGCTGTGATGGGCACGGAAGGAGAGAGCTGTGATGGGCACGGAAGGAGAGAGCTGTGACGGGCACGGAAGGAGGGGGCTGTGACGGGCACGGAAGGAGAGGGCTGTGACGGGCACGGAAGGAGGGTGCTGTGACGGGCACGGAAGGAGGGGGCTGTGACGGGCACGGAAGGAGAGGGCTGTGACGGGCACGGAAGGAGAGGGCTGTGACGGGCACGGAAGGAGGGGGCTGTGACGGGCACGGAAGGAGAGGGCTGTGATAGGCATGGAGCCTGAAAAGGGAGAGGGCTGTGACGGGCACGGAAGGAGGGGGCTGTGACGGGCACGGAAGGAGGGGGCTGTGACGGGCAGTCATGTGACCAAATACCAGACCATGAATTTTTGATAAAGGGGGGAGCAGATCGCAGGCAGAGCGGGAGGTCACATGACCTTTGTGTTGGGTCACATGGCACATTATCGAAAAGATAAATATCAAACATATGTACAGAAATTCAGGTGAGAGGCCCAGTTTGGTGGTAGGTGTGCCCCTCCTATCCCAATCCATCATCCTGACCCCTGACACGCCTTGAATTATGGGAGGGGCATTCTCCCCTTTGTACCACATAAAAACCTCCTCCTCCTGCTGTCAGTGACTACATTTTTTTTTGCCCCGGTACATGTCCCCCATGGTAGTGCCCAGCTTCCTACCCGCCACCCGTGTAGATCGCTTCCGCGCCGCCCTATAGGAGAAATACTGCTACAGGGCGGTACGGGTAGAGGGCCATTCGCAGCATCGGCTGTCAATCACCAGGTCCCGGCCGGTGATTCCCCTCCGACACCCAGCAGTAAATTCATTTTTTGCCCCCCCGTTTAAAAATTTTGGGATGGTGACCCCAAAATGTATGGGCGGAGACATGCAAATCAATTCATGAATACAGAGCTCGCTGTGATAGACAGCCTCAGGGAGGGGGAGGGAACCAGGGAAGGCAAATTATAAGCAGATTAAACTTCAGTTTTAAAAGTGGCGAATTGCTCATAATAGGAAGGTGATAGAAAGCATCATAAACACAATACAGGCATCCGATTTCCTTTGATTCAATAAAGCCGTAATGAACATTGGGCACAAACTGGAAAAAAAAATGTAAAAATATTTTTAGAAAAAAATGTTTTTATTTGTTGTACAAAGTGTTAGCAATATGTATAGATCCCAAATAATAATATCAAAAAAAATACAATAAACAATAATGATACTACTACTACTACTAATAATAATAAAAACAATATAATAATAATAATACTATAATAAATACAATAAATAATAATGCTACTACTACTACTACTAATAATAATAATAAAAACAATATAATAATAATAATAATACTATAATAAATACAATAAATAATAATGATACTACTACTAATAATGAAAATAATATAATAATAATTACAATAGATTATAATGATATTACTACTACTAATAATATTAATAATAATATAATAATAATAGTAATAATAAAAACAATATTATATTAATAATAAAAACATATAATTATAATAAATAATAATTATACTACACCTACTAATAATATTAGAAAAAATAATAATAATAAAAACTAAATAATAATAAAACCAATATAATAATAATAATGGGCAGCACAGTGGCTAAATGGTTAGCACTTCCGCCTGGCAGTACTCATAGTCGTTGGTTTGAATCCCAGCCATGGCACCACCTTCCTGGAGTTTGCATGTTCTCCCTGTGCCTGCGTGGGTTTCCTCTGGGTACTCCGGTTTCCTCCCACACTCCAAAGACATGCTGGTAGGTTCATTAGCTCCTGTCTAAATTGGCCCTAGTATGTGTATGTATGAATGTGAGTTAGGGACCTTTGATTGTACGCCCCTTGAGGGTTAGGGACCTTAGATTGTGCGCCCCTTGAGGGTTAGGGACCTTAGATTGTACGCCCCTTGAGGGTTAGGGACCTTAGATTGTATGCCCCTTGAGGGTTAGGGACCTTAGATTGTACCCCCCTTGAGGGTTAGGGACCTTAGATTGTATGCCCCTTGAGGGTTAGGGACCTTAGATTGTACGCCCCTTGAGGGTTAGGGACCTTGGATTGTACGCCCCTTGAGGGTTAGGGACCTTAGATTGTACGTCCCTTGAGGGTTAGAGACCTTAGATTGTACGTCCCTTGAGGGTTAGAGACCTTAGATTGTACGCCCCTTGAGGGTTAGGGACCTTAGATTGTACGTCCCTTGAGGGTTAGGGACCTTAGATTGTACGCCCCTTGAGGGTTAGGGACCTTAGATTGTACCCCCCTTGAGGGTTAGGGACCTTAGATTGTACGCCCCTTGAGGGTTAGGGACCTTAGATTGTACCCCCCTTGAGGGTTAGGGACCTTAGATTGTATGCCCCTTGAGGGTTAGGGACCTTAGATTGTACCCCCCTTGAGGGTTAGGGACCTTAGATTGTATGCCCCTTGAGGGTTAGGGACCTTAGATTGTACGCCCCTTGAGGGTTAGGGACCTTAGATTGTACGCCCCTTGAAGGTTAGGGACCTTAGATTGTACGCCCCTTGAGGGTTAGGGACCTTAGATTGTACGCCCCTTGAGGGTTAGGGACCTTAGATTGTACGCCCCTTGAGGGTTAGGGACTGATGTGAATGTGCAATATAAATGTAAAGTACCTGAAATAAATAATAATACTACTACTAATAAAAACAATATAATCATAATTACAATAAATAATAATGATACTACTAATAATAATAATAAAAACAAAATATAATAAAACAATATTATAATAATAATAACAATATAATAATATTAACACCAATGTAATAACAATAATAATAAGAAGAATAATAAAAACAATATAATAATAATAATAATAATACAAAATAACAACAGTATTGTAATAATTTTAAAAAATATATTTTTAATAAAAAGAATAATAAAAACAAAATCATAAAAAAAATAATAGAGATTCTTGCAAGCAGTTTTTTTTTTTTTTAAAACAGATTTTTTTTTTTCGTACAACCTCTGCCGCCAATTTATCTTTCACCCCTATAAAAAAATTAACTTTTTGCTGTGTGTGCTCGTCTGTGCCAGGGAGGAAAGTTCTACCATGGCGTCCGCGGTGGGAGTGGGCGATGACCGAATTGTCTTGTGTGTCCTTTTTTTTTTTTCTCACAAACAGCAAATGTCTCATCATCGCCTTGATTAGCATTTGTATAACAGAGCGGCGGCGGGCCCTCGGACTCCTCGGATTTGGCCCTTTTATTCCAATTAGCGCAGAAGGGAAGACAGCCCCGTAAATCGATTTAATAACCTTAACCGGTCCCACCCCGGCTGTGTGACAGATCCATGGAGACGTGTTACCGCCACAGGCCTTGGAAGAACCAGAACGATTGTGTCCGCTAATGAACACGTAATGTGCTGCCGTGCGATTCGTCCAGGGAGCTGCGCTGTTAAGGGCTGGCGGAGAACGCTGAGGATTCCACTTTGTATTGTGCTAGTATTTCTGTAAATAAGGTGTGGGGGGGGGGGGGCAGTCCACCCACAACCAGCAATCCATTTACAAGTGGACGTTTACGGCGAATCAATCAGTGGCTTCCCGCCAGAGTTTTAGGCTGTGTGAGTCTCACTCCTTCCGCTGCAGCAGAAAACGGGAAATTGGGTGTCCAGGTCTCACCATGCGGGTTATTTTTTATGTGTCATTTTCTGCATTGTTTGTTTTTTTTCAAAGCAGTTTGAAATGTTCAGTGTAAAAAAAAAAAAAGATACAGATTCATAATACAGACCACATACTCTTAGTCGCCGGTCACACCGCTGTGATTTAAAATCGTGCGATTTGTGTGCAATTTCAGGTGCAATTTTTTTTTTATTGCTACTTGTGAAGATTTTCAACCATTTCTTGCAATTTTCAGTGCGATTTCCATTGTTTTCTATGTATGTGAAATGGCAACAAAACTGAAGAAAAAGTCATGCGAGAACGGCTTTAGAAATCGCGCCGCAGCAAATTGCACGTGTTAAGACGCCAACATTCACGAGATGCGATGTCAGGTGCGATGTCAATTCGCAAAGCACACCGGTATGACTGGGCACTTATTCACCGCTCCCACTGCTGCCATTTAAAATCGTGCGATTTGTGTGCAATTTCAGTGCGATTTCTGAAGACTTTGTTGCTACTTGTGAAGATTTTCAACCATTTCTTGCGATTTCTATTGTATTCTATGTATGTGAAATCGCAACAAAACTACAGAAAAAATCATACGAGAACTACTTCAAAAATTGCGCCTCAGCAAATCGCCCGTGTTAAGACGCCGACATTCACATTCATTAGGTGCGATTTCAGGTGCGACTTCAATTCGCAAAGCAAACCAGTATGACCGGGCACTTAATCACGCATGTTAAGACCTTGACATTCACATTCGTTAAATAGGATTTCAGGTGCGCTTTCAATTCGCAAATCGCACCGGTATGACCGGGCGCTTATTCACCGGTCCAATTGCTGCCATTTAAAATGAATGCGGGGTCTAGGGAGAGCGGATATAGTGAATGCGGGGTCCGGGGAGAGCGGATATAGTGAATGCGGGGTCCGGGGAGAGCGGATATAGTGAATGCGGGTTCCGGGGAGAGCGGATATAGTGAATGCGGGTTCCGGGGAGAGCGGATATAGTGAATGCAGGGTCCGGGGAGACCGGATATAGTGAATGCAGGGTCCGGGGAGACCAGATATAGTGAATGCAGGGTCCGGGGAGACCAGATATAGTGAATGCAGGGTCCGGGGAGACCAGATATAGTGAATGCGGGGTCCGGGGAGACAAGATATAGTGAATGCGGGGTCCGGGGAGAGCGGATATAGTGAATGCAGGGTCCGGGGAGACAAGATATAGTGAATGCGGGGTCCAGGGGAGACCAGATATAGTGAATGCGGGGTCCGGGGAGACCAGATATAGTGAATGCGGGGTCCAGGGAGAGCAGATATATTGAATGCAGGGTCAGGGGAGAGCGGATATAGTGAATGCAGGGTCCGGGGAGACCGGATATAGTGACTGCAGGGTCCGGGGAGAGCGGATATAGTGAATGCAGGGTCCGGGGAGACCAGATATAGTGAATGCGGGGTCTGGGGAGACCGGATATAGTGAATGCAGGGTCCGGGGAGAGCAGATAGAAGTCACAAAACTGCTATATACTGCTGATGAGTACTTAGCAGTTTATATTTACTAAAATAATTGTTCTGTGTACTGTGGGAGACCAGATATAGTGAATGCAGTGTTTTTAAAACACTAGCATGTCAGCAGGCCTAAAACTTAGCCCTAGACCGGATATAGTGAATGCAGGGTCTGGGGAGACCGGATATAGTGAATTCAGGGTCCCGGGAGACCGGATATAGTGAATGCAGGGTCCGGGGAGACCGGATATAGTGAATGCAGGGTCTGGGGAGACCAGATATAGTGAATGCAGGGTCCGGGGAGACCGGATATAGTGAATTCAGGGTCTGGGGAGACCGGATATAGTGAATTCAGGGTCTGGGGAGACCGAATATAGTGAATGCGGGGTCCGGGGAGACCAGATATAGTGAATGCAGGGTCCGGGGAGACCAGATATAGTGAATGCAGGGTCCGTGGTTTAGTACTGGTAATATTTTATTTGTAATTTGTGCTTACAAACCAACCAGCATTAATTTTCTATAAAAATACAAAAGATAAATATGAATAAATAAGCGTAAACATAAGCATATCCTTCATGCAGGAAACGTAAAAGTCCGTAGTTTAGTACTGTCCCCCCACTCCCTATTATTATTTTTTTAATTTTTTCCAATTTCGTTGAAATCTTTTTGAATACGAATTGGCAAAGCAAATCCCGAAAACGAGCAAATTTACTGAATCCAACTACACAAAGTTTGTTAGATTTTGAAACGAAACCATTTTTTTGCTTTGCTCATGTCTATTGCTAGAGATTGACACGTCTTATTGGTTGCATCACAGAGAACATTGAGAGGTTTGTACCTATAATTATACTGCAAGGCTCTGTGGATCGTGAAATGTATTTGCAACCTAATGTACGAGGGAGGTTTTTTTTTTTTTCCGGGGGTGTAACTACAGACCATGGGGCCCCATGCTAACATTTTGATGGGGCCCACAGCCACCTCCCTGTCATTGATCTTATCATACAGTAATTCTAAACGGAGGACAGGTAACGGGGACCCTGTCAGTACAGTGAGCGCTTTATGAGGGGTCGGTGCTGTGGATAGATGTTGTCAGGGAAGGAGAAACAACAGGTCACGGAATAAACTTTACACCTCCACTTCATTGCTCTGCCCTCACTAGCTCACCGCTTGTTTTTTAGCATCTCAGATCCTTGAACCTCAATGTAAAATGCCAAGTCCGGCCACCCCTACAAGGTCAGTGTCAGCCTCTGCAATCCCCAGGCTGGCCATACGCTCTTAGATTTCCCCATTCACGCTAAATGGCGCAGATGGATGAATCTTTGACAGCCGATTCCTGTGGCTGTCAGAATACCTGAACAGCGGCAGCAGTAGATTGGCTGCAGTGACAGATTTCTGCCCTTTGATTTTTCGTACTGAAGAACGTCAGGCTGAGTGGCTTGAAATTTGCTGCATGTTGAAATGATACGGCATTGTATTTGTGTGATCCTCGCATGCATGCAGATTTTCCATGATGAAGGGCCGGTTCACTCGATAGAAACGCAGTCCGGATGCGTTTCCGCAGTGCGTTTTTGACGCATTCTGGTGTGTTTTTTATGCTTTCCAGTTCATTTTTAACCCGTCTTTTCCTTCAATTTAAATAGGAACATGTGCATTCCAGTGCGTTTTTGGTGCATTTTGGTGCGTTCCAGTGCAGGTCTGTGCAGGAAAAATGCAGCCTGTTCTACTTTTTTTTTTTCACTGTCCTTATGCTTCAGATAGGTTGAGGGCGGCAGAAGAGGTACTACACTGGCCAATTCACACTACAGAAACACAGTCCAGATGCGTTTCTGCCAGGGGCGGACTGACCATTCGAGCACTCGAGCACTGCCCAAGGGCCCAGGGTCAGTAGGGGGCCCCATGAGATGCCCCTGGTACCTTTCATTGGCTGTTTCATAGGCTTTTTTGAGTTTGGGCGAGGACACAGGGTCCCTATGATTCCCTATTGCCCGGGGGCCCCATGAGTTGTCATTCCACCCCTGGTTTCTGCATGCGTGTTTTTGATGCCTTTTTGACGCATCCAGGTGCGTTTTTAATGTGTTCCAGTTCATTTTTTCCCTTCTCTTTTTCTTCAAATCAAAATAAGGACATGTGCGTCCCAATGCATTTTTGGTGCATTCCCATGTGTTTTTGATGCGTTTTACCGCGTTCCAGTACAGTTCTGTGCAGGAAAAATGCAGCCTGTTCTACTCTTTTTTTTCTGCAACCGGAACGCACTGGAACTGCAAGCACTGGAACTCTGACATTGACAACCATAGAACCTACTTTCTGTGTGTTTTGGATGTAGAAAAAACACAACTGAAACGCATGGAGTGTGAACTGACCCTTAGGTGTTTCTTTCTAGCAGCCCATTGAAGTGGAATGAGTGGAAACAAGACCAGAAACATTCGGTAACACCATTTACTACTTGGCTATGCGATTTGCGTAAATTGCCTCAAGAACCCCCCGCAGTGGTGTATTTAGGTTTTGTGCTGCCCTAGGCAACACAAAAATCGGCCCCCGCACGGAGAGACCCCGACACTGACCAACACCCCCCTCCCCACACAGAGTGCCTGACATTGGCCAACACCCCAGGCCCACCCGAGAGAGCCTTCTACGACCACCGCCCCCCATACACTGGCAACCCCCTCCCCCCCACCCCGCTGAGAGAGAAGACACTCACCTTCACAGTTCTGGACATCCCCGGGAACAAGGGTCAGGCTCTGCATACACCATCAAGCAGCCCGCAGCCTCTATCAGATCCCACCTGGTTCCCATGCTGCTAGTGTCCCTCTTTCCATCCCTTCTTTAGGGAGGCGGCGCTGTCCCCCTGAAAAATGCTGCTGCCCCCCTAATAGATGCCACCCTAGGCAAATGCCTTGTGGTAAATACACCTCTGACAACAACTTCCTTTCCTCAGTGGGGCCCCTTTCCCCCCCAAGCCCTATAGCAGTCATATGGGCTGTTGTGGCTATGGTCATGCCCAGGGGCGGACTGACCATTTGGAAATTCGGGCAGTGCCCGAGGGCCCGGGGTCAGTAGGGGGCCCCATGAGATGCCCCTGGTACCTTTTTCACAGGCTTTTTTGAGTTTGGGAAGGACACAGGGGCCCCATGATCCCCTATTGCCCGGGGCCCCATGAGTTGTCAGTCCGCCCCTGGTCATGCCACTGGTAGCACCCTGACATCTTCTGTCCACGCAGCACCGGAAGAATGTGTAGGATTCGGTAACATCATTTACTACTTGGCTATGCGATTTGTGTGAACTGATCCTAAATTACCTAAAGAACCCCCCCCCAACAACTTCCTTTCCTCAATGGGGCCCCATTCCACCCCCCAAGCCCTATAGCAGTCATATGGTCTGTTGTGGCTATGGTCATGCCACTACTAGCACACTGACATCTTCTGTCCACGCAGCACCAGAAGAATGTGAAGGATACTTACGGCTACCCAAGTGTTTTGTATACTGACCCAGGGGCGGACTAACAACTCATAGGGCCCCCGGGCAATAGGGGATCATGGGGCCCCTGTATCCTCACCCATACTCAAACCACACCCAAAACTGCCTATGAAAGGTACCAGGGGCATCTCATGGGGCTCCCTACTGATCCTGGGCCCTTGGGCAGTGCCCGAGTTCCTCAATGGTCAGTCCTCCCCTGTACTGACCCAATGCCCAGGTGGTCAGGGCATATCAAAATTTCAGAAGACAACAATGCAGCTTCGTATTTCTGTACCGGTGATCAGATCCTTTCAATCTGCATCGGTGATCAGATCCTTTCAATCTGCAGACAACAGTCAGAATTGCGTATTTTGTAATCCCACTTTGGATTTATTAAAACTGCGATTTCAGAGCGCCACACTTGGCAGCGATAGCTGATTGCTTGCAGTGATACACTTTCATCATTGCCCCTTGCATTGATTTAAATGGAGATATTTGGACTTGTTTTGAAAGAAAAAAAAAATACAAAAAATATTGCAAGGCTGCCATCCTTGTCCTTGCTTTTGGTCTTGAACAAGGGATGCAGGATAGGAGGTATGGCGGCACCGCCATCTTGGTATTGTCTCTTAGATTGTAAGCTCCAAGGAGCAGGGCCCTGTATTGACTTTTTATATTATAAAGAGCTGACACTATATAAATCCTGTTGTATAATAATAATAATAATGATAATTGAAGCAAGGATGAAGATGACAAACCTTAAGCCTGCACTTTTTGAAGGCAAGTCGGCAACAGCTGCTTCCCTGTTGCCACCGTGGAAGGTACAACTTTGTGGTCCTCTAGATGAGCCTTGCCACATGAATGTGGCGCTCAACCTACAGCACATTTCCAGATCATTTTTTTTTACTTTTTCTAAACACTCGGATCACTCGGCCTGTTCTAAACTGATCTTTTCTTTTCTTGAGGACTTGGGTGATGAAATTTTAATTTTTTTTATAAAAACGCACCACGTTCTGGCAATTTCCCACCAACTGTGGCTGTTTCTAAGTAGTTTAGATCTCCTTGTTAAGCTGGACATGTTACAAACTGACGGGACAATTTCCATCAGATCTAGCATCAAATATACAGAACAAGAGCCTGCCCAGTTGGGTACCTATTGACCAGATAATTTAGGTGGGCCCTCATATTACCAAGTAAATTGAGAGTTGATTGTATGAAGACTGTAGCGTTTACAGTAGACTTTAAGTAGGACCACCTCAGTGGCCGCAGGAGGACTTTGATTCCATGAAGGTAGGGTGGTCACCCATGAACTAAGCAGACCATGTGCTGTAAGTAGGACCATCTCAGTGGCCGCAGGAGGACTTTCATTCCATGAAAATAGGGTGGTCACCCATGAACTAAGCAGACCACGTGCTGTAAGTAGGACCATCTCAATGGCCGCAGGAGCACTTTGATTCCATGAAAGTAGGGTGGTCACCCATGAACTAAGCAGACCATGTGCTGTAAGTAGGACCATCTCAGGGGCCGCAGGAGGACTTTGATTCCATGAAGGTAGGGTGGTCACCCATGAACTAAGCAGACCATGTGCTGTAAGTAGGACCATCTCAGTGGCCGCAGGAGGACTTTGATTCCATGAAGGTAGGGTGGTCACCCATGAACTAAGCAGACCATGTGCCTAAGGCTGGTCATACCTTATGCAATTTTCTTGTACAATTTTCCTTTAGATTTACCAAAACCGCCATAACATGGGGTCAAACAATTTCAATGGGCATGCAATCAAAAAGCCCCTTGCACTACACAGTTGAAGGACAATCTAAAGGAAATAGAATAAGAAACGTGTATAACGGATGGACAGATTTAGAGGGTATAAGTACCTAAGGTGAGACCCAAATTCCATCAGATCTAGCATCAAATATACAAGGAGCCTGTCCAGTTAGGTGCCTATTGACCAGATAATTTAGGTGGGCCCTCATATTACCAAGTAAATCTAGAGTTGATTGTACGAAGACTGTATGACCAGATTGTAGCGTGTACAGTAGACTTTAAGTAGGACCACCTCAGTGGCCGCAGGAGGACTTTGATTCCATGAAGGATAGTGTGGTCACCCATGAACTAAGCAGACCATGTGCCTAAGGCTGGCCATACCTTATTCAATTTTCTTGTACAATTTTCCTTTAGATTTACCAAAACCACCATATTATGGGGTCCACCCTAAACACTTTCAATGGGCATGCAATCAAAAAGGCCCTTGCACTACACAGTTGAAGGACAATCTAAAGGAAATAGAATAAAAAATGTGTATAATGGATGGCCAGATTTAGAGGGTATAAGTACCTAAGGTGAGACCCAATCCTCCGGAATGTGTTGAAAACTAAAATGTTTTTTGGTACAAAATTGCAAAGTTGGGACCTTCAAGCGTCACAGTATACGAAAACCTGTAACAAGAGGATGTAACTGGATCATACTACGAAACCCTAAAATATTGTGCGGGGCTTGGCTCCAGAAATAATAGCAAAACGCATCATTAGGTTCAAAATGGTAAATAATAAAACGTAAATATTAAAATGAAAATAGATAGAATGTCTTTGAAACTAACTTGCACCTCAAAGTGGAAATAAAGTCAAAGGGTATTATGGAGTGCAATTTTTTTTTCTTTAACAGTTAATTTTTAAAGGCATCAAATGTATCAACTTGGCTTAGCAAAATGTAAAAAAAAAAACAAAAAAAAAAAACAACAACATAAAAGCTTTGAACTTTTCTGGGTGTGTGTAGGACACCCAACATTACTTTGATTTACATAAGATCATTCACTCCTTAATTAAAAATCTTTACAAGACAGAATATTCCTGGCAATCGTGAGAAACAGATTAGTATAAATAATTAATATTCAAATCTGTGTTTAAGTGCCACATCCCTAATATTGTAATAAATATATATATATATATATATATATATATATATAAAATGTATTTACTTTATATATAAATAAATGTTATACTGTAATAAATAAATTATATATATATATATATATATATATATATGTGTGTGTGTATAGAGAGAGAGAGAGAGAGAAATACATTTTTATATATATATATATATATATATATATATATGTATTAAAAAAAAGAGATTTGCTGTTCCTTGATATTGTAAACTTTTCATTTTCCACACGCTTTAGTTACTGTTGCTGTGAAATAGAATATTTTTTTATGCATTGGATTTTGATACAAAATAAATCATGTTTTTATGTCTATGAGGTGCCTCAAAAGTCCCCATTTTCAGGTCTTTTTTTTTTTTTTGCCATAATTTCTGATTAGTATAAAATCGATAGGACTTTCTTTTAACTTTCTTTTTGATTTTTTAATAACAGCAGTTCTCACGCTTCGGTGTAAATAAAAAAAAGCTGTGTTTGAGTGTATAGAAAAAATAAAAGGTTATAGTGAATATTTTAAAAAGTTATATAGAATAAGGTACTGGTATACAGAGCTAACAAGGACTGTGGCTTTTCCCCAGTGACTAAAGATATTAAAAAAAGTAACTCTTTAAGGTCAACATTCATTTCAATAAGCAAATATACAAAGTCTGGGATGCAACATTTCACCAAGTAACAATGTAACCTTTAATTATAATCAGGCAAGAATTTCCCAAAAATTAACTTTTTTTAAAAAAAATATTAAATCAGTTATTTACGACTGTTTGGGACAACCATAAATCTGGGTGCCTTTTGTTGGGTTTATCGATGCTTAAAGTGCCTTTAAAATTGTTGTTACACAATGGTTGAACTGGATGGACTTTTGTCTTTTTTCAACCAGACTATGTAACAAAAACTGTAGGCTTCATAAATACTAATGCAAGATGGTAACGCCATTTATAGCCAACACATTCGCAAAGACAACTGTATTTGTAAAAAGAAATTCACTTTTTTTTGTTTCTACTTATGGTACTAGTCAACCCAACTATTTAATATTTTGGTGTCTCGGGCAAAAGATTTTAAAAAATGTAGCCGTTTAAGAAAGACATCACATAACCATTCAAGATTATTAATAATAATAATAATAATAATAAAAATAATAATATAAATAAAAATAATAAATAATTCAAGCCCACATTCTGTAAATCAAATACATGGATCCCATTCTACCATTTCAGAGAAAGAAGAAACCATGACCCCAACTTGTTGAAAGTGTGTCTGATTTATTGTTTGAGTTTCCAGCATCAATCCAGACTTTCTAATGGAAAGGAGTCTTCTGCATCGAAGTTCTAAGTGGTGGACCTGTAGAAATGTTCAATGTGATGGAAACCTTACTCTCACCACGGATAAAAGGAAGAGAAGCAAGGTAACATGGGCACAGTACATGACCCCCCAGATCCCAGCAAGGCAGAGGGTGAATTCACGAAGTCCTGAGAAGTGGGTGGCAAGAGAGAGAGAGAGAGAAAAGTCCTGAAGATGGTCAAGGAGAAGGTCCATCAAGCTTTGTCTGTACAGTGCTTGCAAAGGCTTGAGGTGGCACCAGGGAAGGCTGTGCATTTCTCAGGACTGGTTGGCACGTTGGTGCCAGGGTATGGGTACACAGAGGACTGTCCAAAGGGGGCCAGGGAGCTGGTCAAGTTGCTGCTCAAGGTCTGTCCTTGGTTGAGGTAAGCCACCAGCCTCCTCATCTCCTCCAGAGCCTGGGCCTGCATGAGGATGTAGTTCTTGGCCAGGAGCAGGGTGGCAATTTTGGAGAGTTTCCTGACCGATGGGCTGTGGGCATAGGGGATGACTGACCGGAGGCCATCCAAGGCATCGTTGAGGTCGTGCATCCTCCTCCTCTCTCTGGCGTTGATGCTCAGCCTCAGGGACCTCTGCTCCTTGGGCTTCTTGCTGCCCAGCTTGCCCCCATCGTTGTCGTAGGGGCCCCCGCTCTTGCCCTGCTCGTAGCCGTCCTCGTCGTCCCCGGTCTGATCGTCGCTGCTGTCCCGGCTGTTGGGGTTGAAGTCCAGGGATGGAGGCGGTGCGTAATTGCGCGTAGGATCCGCGCCGCGCAAAGCTCCGTAGAAGGGATGGCCGTAGCTCTGAGCCAGGGACAGGTAGGAGTCGGCGGCGACTGACTTCATCTCATCCATCCCCTGTGCAGCCAAGTGAGCAGCCAGGCTCACATAGACATGGAAGGAGGAGGGGGAGGGGGGAGGGTAGGCTGTAATCCTGCACAATGCAAGCTTCAGGGGGGCAGTGCTACCCTTCTGTGCCTTCCTCTGCCCACTGCCAGGCACAACTCAGCTACCCTGAGGACACACTTCTGTGTCCTCTTCTGCCCACTGCACTACCCTGCACTCCTCTGCTATGTCCTCCTCTGCCCTGCACTCCTCTTCTATGTCCTCCTCTGCCCTGCACTCCTCTTCTATGTCCTCCTCTGCCCACTGCTCTGCCCTGCACTCCTCTTCTATGTCCTCCTCTGCCCACTGCTCTGCCCTGCACTCCTCTTCTATGTCCTCCTCTGCCCTGCACTCCTCTTCTATGTCCTCCTCTTCCCTGCACTCCTCTTCTATGTCCTCCTCTGCCCTGCACTCCTCTTCTATGTCCTCCTCTGCCCACTTCTCTACCCTGCACTCCTATTCTATGTCCTCCTCTGCCCTGCACTCCTCTTCTATGTCCTCCTCTGCCCACTTCTCTACCCTGCACTCCTCTTCTATGTCCTCCTCTACCCTGCACTCCTCTTCTATGTCCTCCTCTGCCCTGCACTCCTCTTCTATGTCCTCCTCTACCCTGCACTCCTCTTCTATGTCCTCCTCTGCTCTCTGCTCTACCCTGCAGTCCTCTTCTATGTCCTCCTCTGTGCACTGCTCTACCCTGCACTCCTCTTCTACCTACTGCTCTACCCCTGCAGCCCCCTTCTATGTCTTCCTCTGCCCACTGCCAGCCAGCACTGCTCTACCCTGCCAGTCTCACCTTCCTCCTGCCAACGTCACAGCTCTCCCCCCCCCCTTCCCTGACCACTCTTCCACTGACTGCCAACCTTCTAGGTACTGCCCACTGTCACAGCATCACCAGGTGATATGCTGTCCTGCCCTGTCACTTAGTGTCCACTGGCCAATCAGAGGCTTGGCTTTAGTGCCCACTCCCTGCCAGTCTGAGAAGAATTAATGATCAATGCCAGTCTGTGTAATGGACTCTTCTCTGCTGATGCATTGTTTGCTGATAGATCAAGAGGTCTATACTCAGGTCTGCTTCAGATGCCTATATCTAGCTTTTCTGTACAATTAGTGCCCAATTAGAGGGTCAGCCTTAGTGCCCAGCCCCTTCTAGTTTATAGTGATCAATGGCAGTCAGTGTAATGGACTGTTCCCTGCCAGTTTATAATGATCAATGCCAGTCTGTGTAATGGACTCTTCTCTGCTTGTTTTACCAGCTGATGCATTGTTTGCTGATCCAGTGTTCTATACCCAACTCTTCTTCAGATGCCTATATCTAGCTTTTCTGTACAATTGGTGCCCAGACAGAGGTCCAGCCCTAGTGCCCAGTCCCTGCCAGTTTATACTGATCAATGCCAGTCTGTGTAATGGACTGCTCCCTGCCAGCCTGAGTGTTAAATACTCAATTCTTGTTCTGATGCCCACTTACAGCTTCACTGTACAATTACAGGCTCAGCCCTAGTGCCCACTTCCTGCCAGTCTGAGGATAATTTATATTTATCAATGCCAGTCTGTGTAATGGGCCGTCCCCTGCCAGTTTCACCAGCTAACGTACTGCAGGTGTTCTATGTCCAAGTCTTGTTCAGATGCCCAATTCCAGCTTCACTATACACGTACTGCCCAGTCAAAGGCTCAGCCTTAATGCACAGTTTTCAGAAAAATGTACTGATCAGTGCCAGTCTGTGTAAAGGACCGTTCCCTGCCAGTCTTACCAGCTAATGCACTGTTAGTTGCCAGTCCAAGTGCTCTATGCACAGGTCTCGTTCAGGTGCTCACTTCCAGTTTCATTCTACAAGTACTGCCCAATCAGAGGCAAAGTCTTAGTGCCCACTGCATGCCAGTCTCGGAATAATTTACTGATCAATGCCAGCATGTGTAAAGGACCGTTCCCTCCAGTCTTACCAGCTAATGCACTGTTAGCTGCCAGTCCAAGTGCTGTATGCCCAGGTCTCATTCAGGTGCCCACTTCCAGCTTCACTGTACAAGTACTGCCCAATCAGAGGCAAAGCCTAAGTGCCCTCTGCATGCCAGTCTCGGAATAATTTACTGATCAATGCCAGTCTGTGTAAAGGACCGTTCCCTGCCAGTCTTACCAGCTAATGCACTGGTAGTTGCCAGTCCAAGTGCTCTATGCCCAGGTCTCGTTCAGGTGCCCACTTCCAGCTTCACTGTACAAGTACTGCCCAATCAGAGGCAAAGTCTTAGTGCCCACTGCATGCCAGTCTCGGAATAATTTACTGATCAATGCCAGCATGTGTAAAGGACCGTTCCCTCCAGTCTTACCAGCTAATGCACTGTTAGCTGCCAGTCCAAGTGCTGTATGCCCAGGTCTCATTCAGGTGCCCACTTCCAGCTTCACTGTACAAGTACTGCCCAATCAGAGGCAAAGCCTAAGTGCCCTCTGCATGCCAGTCTCGGAATAATTTACTGATCAATGCCAGTCTGTGTAAAGGACCGTTCCCTGCCAGTCTTACCAGCTAATGCACTGGTAGTTGCCAGTCCAAGTGCTCTATGCCCAGGTCTCGTTCAGGTGCCCACTTCCAGCTTCACTGTACAAGTACTGCCCAATCAGAGGCAAAGCCTTAGTACCCACTGCATGCCAGTCTCGGAATAATTTACTGATCATTGCCAGTCTGTGTAAAGGACCGTTCCCTGCCAGTCGTACCCTCTAATATACTGTTTCTATGCCCAAGTCTTGTTCAGATGCCCACTTCCAGATACTGCCAAATCAAAGGCTTTACCTTCGTGCCCCCTGCCTGCCACCATCAATATAATTTGCTGATCAATGCCAGTCTGTGTGAGGGACAGTTTCCTGCCAGTCTAAGAGTCTTACCCATTAATACACTGTTTGCTGTCAGATCAAGTGTTCTATGCCCAAGTTTTGTTCAGATGCCCACTTCAGATATCCACATGGCTATGTATAACTTTTCAGCCTTAGTGTACAAATACTACCCAATCAGAGGCTTCGTGCCCACTGCCTGCCAGCATGACAATGGTCAATGCCAGTTTGTGTATTGGACCGTTCCCTGCCAGTCTTACCATCTAATGCTGCCAGCTTAAGTGGTCCAAACCCAAGTCTTGTTCAAATGCCCACTTCTAGCTTCACTGTATGACTGCTGCACAGTCGGAGGCTCAGTATTAGTGCCCAGTCCCTGCCAGTCTGAGAATAATTCACTGATCAATGCCAGTCAGTGTAATGGACCGTCCCCTGCCAGTCTTACCAGCTAATGCCCTCTTTGATGTCAGCCCTAGCATCGGTGGCACCCAGTTCTTCAATGCCCACTCCCATTGATAATGCCAGGGTATCCTAATGAAGCTGCACTACTGTATCCAGAAGCCCCAGTCCCTTTACTACCAGCACCAGCTGTCCTTGTGCCCTGTGCCAGTCATACAGGATGCCTGCCTTTGCCCCCACTACCCCCAGCAGTCTCAGGAGATGGCTCTGCCCTTGCCAAGCTGAGGATATGAGTCCCCTGTGCCCCTGGCAGTCTGTAACCCCTGCATAGATCCATCCTAGCTCAGGCAGAGTAGAAGACAGTCAGTAGGGGGAGGGGGGGACTGCTTATATAAGACTTCATTGTCTTGGGGGAATATGAGGGGCTGGCTAGTCACTATAAGAGAGAGATTCATTTAACCCTTTCACAACCTTGTCCTCATCAGAGTTACTCTTCACACCAATCAGTAAGGTATGCGTCAGCACTACCAAATCACAAAAATACCTTTATAAAAGCTAGGAAAAAATCCTATACTGTATGCCTACAAGGGCATTGTGGACGTTTAACATCATTAGAGACTGTGGAGAGCCTGTGGGTAACAAAAATGTTACAATATACATGACAAAGAACCGTTATAGTTCAAGGGCACCCGTCATGGGGGAAACGTGAGAGACTGACAATTATCACCTCATTCTAAAAATGCTGGTAATGGATATGTCCAAGTTTCATGCTAAGCTGAAGAGGAGTCCATAAACGTTGGAGAAGACTCAGACTTCCTTGTCTAGCTGCTTGTTCTGGGTTAGTGACTTGGAGATGTCTGAAAGCAAAGCAGCAACAGGACAACCAGGCACTGTGATGGGAAACTTGATGTATGGGGAGACTGTGATGGGGGACCTGATGTATGGGGACACTGTGATGGGAAACTTGATGTATGGGGACACTGTGATGGGAAACTTGATGTATGGGGACACTGTGATGGGGGAACCTGATGTATGGGGACACTGTGATGGGAAACCTGATGTATGGGGACACTGTGATGGGGGAACCTGATGTATGGGGACACTGTGATGGGGGAACCTGATGTATGGGGACACTGTGATGGGAAACTTGATGTATGGGGACACTGTGATGGGGTAACCTGATGTATGGGGACACTGTGATGGGGGAACCTGATGTATGGGGACACTGTGATGGGGAACCTGATGCATGGGGACACTGTGATGGGGGAACCTGATGTATGGGGACACTGTCATGGGGGAACCTGATGCATGAGGACACTGTGATGGGGGAACCTGATGTATGGGGACACTGTGATGGGGAACCTGATGTATGGGGACACTGTGATGGGGAACCTGATGTATGGTGACACAGTGATGGGGAACCTGATGTATGGGTACACTATCATGGGGGAACCTGATGTATGGGGACACTGTGATGGGGAACCTGATGTATGGGTACACTATCATGGGGGAACCTGATGTATGGGGACACTGTGATGGGGAACCTGATGTATGGGTACACTATCATGGGGGAACCTGATGTATGGGGACACTGTGATGGGGAACCTGATGTATGAGGACACTGTGATGGGGGAACCTGATGTATGGGGGCGCTGTGATGGGGAACCTGATGTATGGGGACGCTGTGATGGGGGAACCTGATGTATGGGGACATTGTGATGGGGAACCTGATGTATGGAGACTCTGGGATTGGAAAATCTGATTTATGGGGACACTCTGATGGGGGAACCTGATTGAAGGGGACACCGAGGTTGGAGAATCTGATTTAGGGGGGCACTGTGATGGGGAACCTGATGTAAGGGAACACTGATGGGGACACCTGATGTTTATGAACAATGTGATGGGGGAACCTGAGGGAAGGGGAACCTGATGTAAAGGATCACTGATGGGGACCCCTGATATATATGAGCACTCTGATGGGGGAACCTGATGTATGGGGGCACTGTCATGGGGGAACCTGATGTGAAGGGGCACTGTGATGGGGGAACCTGATGTGAAGGGGCACTGTGATGGGGGAACCTGATGTGAAGTGGCACTGTGATGGGGAAACCTGATGTAAGGGGGCACTGTGATGGAGACACCTGATGTAAGGGGGCACTGTGATGGAGACACCTGATGTAAGGGGGCACTGTGATGGGGGAACCTAATGTATATGGGTGCTGTGATAGGGACACCTGATGTAAGGGGACATTCTGATGGGGACACCTGATTCAGGCTGCTAGGGGCCCCAGTGCATTACTTTGCCCAGGGGCACATGATGCTGTTAAGATGCACTGTAGGCAACTAGCATTTTCAGTAGCTTCAAGTAGAGGGCAAAGTAATTGTGTGCCATTGAGTGACAACACAGGAGCGCAATTGAGAGACAGGGACAGAGGGTTGCCAACCTAGGACAGGATATACCTGAACAAGGATCTTCAGTGAGGGATCACCATGTATTATATAATAAAAGCTGCAGATTTAAAATTTTAAAACCGATCCTGGCGCTCAGCGTCCATATACCCTCTCTGTGTAATCCATCTATCTTTAGGAAATGGATCCCTAAATTTCCCAACTCCCCCCATATTATATCTGTGCACAGCTCAGAGATTGCGCAATGGGCCCCATTCCTATACTAACTACAGTAATCCTGACCTGCAGCGCCATCTACTGAATATAATGCATACTGCCAATTTAATTTTCAAAACTACAGGCAAGTAAAAATAAATATTTGGGGTTTTTTTTTGCTATCTTTAAATATTACAGCTGTGTTGATGTCCAAAAAAGTCTAATTTTATATCTTTAATTTGGGTTGTAAATAATTATTTGCAGCCAGATTTAGCAAGTTTTTTTTATAATGATTATAGGGGACTTTGCGGCTTCTTGTCACATGATTCTGTAGTGGTGCAACCTTCCTCTCATTCTACAGCAGGGCTTTTTTTTCAGCCGGAACGTGTGTGTGTGTGTTGGGGGGGGGGGATACAGTGCACCTCTAGCACTAGCTATGGAATTTAAAGGGGTGCTTGGGTGTGCTGGAGGGTCTATTGATCTTTGCTTCTGGGGGATCTATTGTTGCAAGGGGGCATATAATTGCTTGGGAGGTTTGGGTTGAGGGGCGGGCTAATTGTTGCTGGGAGGGATTTACTGTTGTGGGAGGGGTGTATTGTTGCTGGCTGTTGAAGGATCTATTGATGCTGGCTACTGAGAGATCTATTGTTGCTGGAGGGTTCTCTTGTTGCTGGGGGGATCTATTGTTACTGAGGGTCTATGTTTACTGGCTTCTGAGTGATCTATTGATACTGGTTACTGTTAAATCTATTGTTGCTGGGGGGGTCTATTGGTGAAGGGGAAGATATATTGGTATTGGGGGGAATTTGTTGTTGCAGGGGAGGATCTATTGTTACTGAGGGGTATATTGTTGCTGGCTGCAGGAGATGTATTTTGCTGCTTTTCTTGATATCATTAACAGATTCAACTAAGCACCACAAAATGTTACTTGCTTCTGTAGTCTCTAAAAGGGGCAGTACTACGATGTGGGTAGGGGGTGGAACTAAAAGATGGTACTCGGTCTTGGATAGGGGGTGGATCTAAAGGACGGTACTCAGAGGTGGGTAGGGGGTGGAACCAAAGGATGGTACTCGGTCTTGGGTAGGGAGTGGAACTAAAGGATGGTACTTGGAGGTGGGTAGGGGGTGGAACTAAAGGATGGTACGCAGAGGTGGGTAGGGGGTGGAACTAAAGGATGGTACTCGGAGGTGGGTAAGGGGTGGAACTAAAGGATGGTATGCAGAGGTGGGTAGGGGGTGTAACTAAAGGATGGTACTCGGAGGTGGGTAGGGGGTGTAACTAAAGGATGGTACTCAGAGGTGGGTAGGGGGTGTAACTAAAGGATGGTGCTCGGAGGTGGGTAGGGGTGTAACTAAAGGATGGTGCTCGGAGGTGGGTAGGAGGTGGAACTAAAGGATGGTGCTCGGAGGTGGGTAGGGGGTGGAACTAAAGGATGGTGCTTGGAGGTGGGTAGGGGGTGGAACTAAAGGATGGTGCTCGGAGGTGGGTAGGGGGTGGAACTAAAGGATGGTACTCGGAGGTGGGTAGGGGGTGGAACTAAAGGATGGTACTCGGAGGTGGGTAGGGGGTGGAACTAAAGGATGGTACTCGGAGGTGGGTAGGAGGTGAAACTAAGGGATGGTACTCGGAGGTGGGTAGAGGGTGGAACTAAAGGATGGTACTCGGAGGTGGGTAGGGGGTGGAACTAAAAGATGGTACTCGGAGGTGTGTAGGGGGTGGAACTAAAGGATGGTACTCGGAGGTGGGTTGGGGGTGGAACTAAAGGATGGTACTCGGAGGTGGGTAGGGGGTGGAACCAAAGGATGGTACTCGGAGGTGGGTAGGGGGTAGAACTAAAGGATGGTACTCGGAGGTGGGTAGAGGGGTGGAGACAAGGGGTGACTCAGAAGGAAGGAAGGAGTACTTGCACTCTGAAAAAAGTCCTGTTCTGCAGTGCATGTGGGTGAGGGTTCTTTAGTGCAGGGCCCGGCCGAGGGGTAGGCAGAAATGGTGGCTGCCTTGAGAAATTTAGCTGGAGGAGGGAGCAAAAGGGGCAACATCTGCAATCTATACTACTAAGATAGTTCACAGCTCATGGGGAAGTAGGGGGGCGAGGGATGGGTCAGCCACTTTGACCTTTTCTCTTTGGGTGCCAAAGAACCTTGTTCCAGCACGGCTAGCCTCATTTAGATGTGTGGTTGGAGGGTAGTAAAAATGCATGCTTGAGCCAGATTTTTGCCACTCCCCCCCCTCCTTAAGCTGATTGTACGCCCCTTGAGGGTTAGGGACCTTAGATTGTACGCCCCTTGAGAGTTAGGGACCTTAGATTGTACCCCCCTTGAGGGTTAGGGACCTTAGATTGTACGCCCCTTGAAGGTTAGGGACCTTAGATTGTATGCCCCTTGAGTGTCAGGGACCTTAGATTGTACACCCCTTGAGGGTTAGGGACCTTAGATTGTACGCCCCTTGAGGGTTAGGGACCTTAGATTGTACGCCCCTTGAGGGTTAGGGACCTTAGATTGTACACCCCTTGAGTGTCAGGGACCTTAGATTGTACGCCCCTTGAGTGTCAGGGACCTTAGATTGTACGCCCCTTGAGGGTTAGGGACCTTAGACTGTACACCCCCTGAGGGTTAGGGACCTTAGATTGTACGCCCCTTGAGGGTTAGGGACCTTAGACTGTACACCCCCTGAGGGTTAGGGACCTTAGATTGTACGCCCCTTGAGGGTTAGGGACCTTAGATTGTACGCCCCTTGAGGGTTAGGGACCTTAGACTGTACACGCCCTGAGGGTTAGGGATCTTAGATTGTACACCCCTTGAGGGTTAGGGACCTTAGATTGTACACCCCTTGAGGGTTAGGGACCTTAGACTGTACACCCCCTGAGGGTTAGGGACCTTAGATTGTACGCCCCCTGAGGGTTAGGCTATAGAAGTACCTGAAATAACTATAATGACTGGTGGGTGGCAAGCCTGCTGAACCTGACACATTCAGGCACTGCAAAGAGCTGCCCAGTCAGCATTGTGCTGTCATCTTATATGGTGTGGCAGTGACTGGCTGAACTGATTATAGTGGTGGGTAGTACAGTCCACACGTGTATTGCAAGTTAAATCAACCATGGCAACAGTACTCTATGTGATATAGACAACCCAGAATTCCAATCCCCCGTCTCATGTGATTGTCTTGTTGCTTTATCACAGGTGTCTGCACAGAGCTGGAGGTTTAATGACCGACATCCCTAGCAACAGGCGTTCCACCTTGGGTGAGATCCATTCACTCTTGCAGGGGCCAGAGGATGCTCTGCTGCAGCTTTTCTGATTACACCATTAAGACCAAGACCGTGTGAGTATTGTAAACCCATGTACTTGGCAGTCAGTTTCAGTGGTGGCGGTGGGGTTGGCTGGTACAGACCTGTATCTGTGGGACAGAAGCAGGTAAGATTGTTTTTTGAAGTTTGAAAATTGTGTTCCATGTACATAACATGCACTGGGAGGATCGCTTTTACGGCACTTCCAAATCTAAAAAACTGTTTGTTTTTTTTTACAGTTTTGGACGGAGTGGGGAAGGTTTTTAAACTGTCATTTTTTTTTATAAAGTCATCAGGAGGGAGATTTCCCCATATTTCCTGTGTGGTCACTGAGACAGGAAGTGAACTGACATCTCTCCAAATTTTTTTTTTTTGTATCAAAGTAAAGATGACAACTTTTGTTGGGTTTTCTAGGTGTCTCTGGGGGAAATCCTTACTTACTGTGTGGTCACCGGAACAGGAAATGATGTGAAATCTCCCCAACAGGTAAACAGATGGCAATAAAAACCCAACAGAGGTACTAACCCTTTCCTAGTCAAATGAAAAAACTTTATGGCTAGGGCTAAGTTTTAGGCCTGCTGACATGCTAGTGTTTTAAAAACACTGCATTCACTATATCTGGTCTCCCACAGTACACAGAACAATTATTTTAGTAAATATAAACTGCTAAGTACTCATCAGCAGTATATAGCAGTTTTGTGACTTCTATCTGCTCTCCCCGGACCCTGCATTCACTATATCCGGTCTCCCCAGACCCCGCATTCACTATATCTGGTCTCCCCGGACCCTGCATTCACTATATCTGGTCTCCCCGGACCCTGCATTCACTATATCTGGTCTCCCCAGACCCCGCATTCACTATATCCGCTCTCCCCTGACCCTGCATTCAATATATCCGGTCTCCCCGGACCCTGCATTCATTATATCCGGTCTCCCCGGACCCTGCATTCACTATATCTGGTCTCCCCGGACCCTGCATTCACTATATCTGGTCTCCCCGGACCCTGCATTCACTATATCCGGTCTCCCCAGACCCCGCATTCACTATATCTGTTCTCCCCGGACCCTGCATTCACTATATCCGCTCTCCCCGGACCCTGCATTCACTATATCCGCTCTCCCCGGACCCCGCATTCACTATATCTGGTCTCCCAAGACCCTGCATTCACTATATCTGCTGTCCCCAGACCCTGCATTCACTATATCTGCTGTCCCCAGACCCTGCATTCACTATATCCAGTCTCCCCGGACCCCGCATTCACTATATCCGGTCTCCCTGGACCCTGCATTCACTATATCAGGTCTCCCCGGACCCTGCATTCACTATATCTGGTCTCCCCAGACCCTGCATTCACTATATCTGGTCTCCCCGGACCCTGCATTCACTATATCTGGTCTCCCCGGACCCTGCATTCACTATATCTGGTCTCCCCGGACCCTGCATTCACTATATCCAGTCTCCCCAGACCCTGCATTCACTATATCTGCTCTCCCCGGACCCTGCATTCACTATATCTGCTCTCCCCGGACCCTGCATTCACTATATCTGGTCTCCCCGGACCCTGCATTCACTATATCCGGTCTCCCCGGACCCTGCATTCACTATATCCGCTCTCCCCGGACCCTGCATTCACTATATCTGCTCTCCCCGGACCCTGCATTCACTATATCTGCTCTCCCCGGACCCTGCATTCACTATATCTGGTCTCCCCGGACCCTGCATTCACTATATCCGGTCTCCCCGGACCCTGCATTCACTATATCCGCTCTCCCCGGACCCCGCATTCACTATATCCAGTCTCCCCAGACCCTGCATCTACTATATCCGCTCTCCCCGGACCCTGCATTCACTATATCCGGTCTCCCCGGACCCTGCATTCACTATATCCGGTCTCCCCGGACCCTGCATTCACTATATCCGGTCTCCCCGGACCCTGCATTCACTATATCCGCTCTCCCCGGACCCTGCATTCACTATATCCGCTCTCCCCGGACCCTACATTCACTATATCCGGTCTCCCCGGACCCTGCATTTACTATATTTGCTCTCCCCGGACCCTGCATTCACTATATCTGGTCTCCCCGGACTCTGCATTCACTATATCCGGTCTTCCCGGACCCTGCATTCACTATATCTGGTCTCCCCGGACCCAGCATTCACTATATCTGGTCTCCCCGGACCCTGCATTCACTATATCTGGTCTCCCCGGACCCAGCATTCACTATATCTGGTCTCCCCGGACCCCGCATTCACTATATCTGGTCTCCCCGGACCCCGCATTCACTATATCCATTCTCCCCGGACCCTGCATTCACTATATCTGGTCTCCCCGGACTCTGCATTCACTATATCCGGTCTTCCCGGACCCTGCATTCACTATATCTGGTCTCCCCGGACCCAGCATTCACTATATCTGGTCTCCCCGGACCCTGCATTCACTATATCTGGTCTCCCCGGACCCAGCATTCACTATATCTGGTCTCCCCGGACCCCGCATTCACTATATCTGGTCTCCCCGGACCCCGCATTCACTATATCCGTTCTCCCCGGACCCTGCATTCACTATATCTGGTCTCCCCGGACTCTGCATTCACTATATCCGGTCTTCCCGGACCCTGCATTCACTATATCTGGTCTTCCCGGACCCTGCATTCACTATATCTGGTCTCCCCGGACCCAGCATTCACTATATCTGGTCTCCCCGGACCCTGCATTCACTGTATCTGGTCTCCCACAGTACACAGAACAATTATTTTAGTAAATATAAACTGCTAAATACCTTTTATCATCAGCAGTATATAGCAGTTTTGTGACTTCTATCAGTGTCCAGCAGAGCACTGGTTAAAGCTTGTAGGAGGAGTTTACATTCTGCTCTAGGAGAACCCCTGACCCTTTGTCTAGACAGTGCTGGTCACATGCACTCTCCCAAGAAAAAAAAAAAAAAACTCAAGCAATACACACCAAACTGAGAGTGTGCAGAGTGACTCCACAGGATATGTCTTATCAGGAGATAAGAGGAGGGCACTGGAAGAAGGGGAGGATCAGAGAAGACAGGATCAAACAGCCTTTTTACACAGTGCAGAGGATTAACCCCTTATGTTCCACAGTGAGTATAACAAGCATGCTTCACTGCATCTACAGACTGATTGTACTGTTGTGGGTTTAGTTACACTTTAAAGGTGGCGGCAATTAGGAGAGTTGTCTCCTGATTGGTTGCTGTGCCAGAGGCCGGGCGCTGGATTCCAGGAGAACTCCAGAGAGGTAAGTGCAGGTTCATTTATACACGCTGTATTAATAGGTGAGGCCTCCGGGGTGTGCATTGCTGCTTGTAGTTACTGCCTTTCATCAATGTACCAGCTGAGGGCGCCATAAATACACTCTAATCCCAATATCAGCTGGAAGAGTAAGAAACAATGTATTCAGAGGGCTGCATCCCATTGGCTGACCACCTCTAATATATACCAAGGAGGGATGAGCCAGATTCTTTTATTACTCGGATATGTAATCTAAAAATCGAACCCCCCCCCCCGACTTTACATGGCTTCCAATTGTTACAAAGGTTCCCTTCACCTATCCTGGACAGCTACCTCCCCCCTCCCCTTCCCCGTTAGTGTCATCATTTTACCCTTTTATTGCGCGGTAAGAATGAAAACAACAATAAAAAATGGATTCATTCATAAAAGGGAAACACACAAAAACAAACATAAAGAACTCCAATGACATCAATTGAATACATAGCCTGCAAAAAGATAAAAAAAAACAATAAAACACGCCTCATACATAAATAACAACAAAAAAACAAACAAAACAAAACAAAAACAATAAAACACTCCCCATACATAAATAACAACAAAAAACAAAACAAAAACAATAAAACACGCCCCATACATAAATAACAAAAAAAAAAACTAAACAAAAACAATAAAACACGCCCCATACATAAATAACAACAAAAAAACAAACAAAACAAAACAAAAACAATAAAACACTCCCCATACATAAATAACAACAAAAAACAAAACAAAAACAATAAAACACGCCCCATACATAAATAACAACAACAAAAAAACAAAAATAATAAAACACGCCCCATACATAAATAACAACAAAAAAAAACTAAACAAAAACAATAAAACATGCCCCATACATAAATAACAACAACAAAAACAAAACAATAAAACATGCCCCATACATAAATAACAACAACAAAAACTAAACAAAAACAATAAAACACGCCCCATACATAAATAACAACAAAAAACAAAACAATAAAACACGCCCCATACATAAATAACAAAAAACAAACCAAAAACAATAAAACACGCCCCATACATAAATAACAAAAAACAAACCAAAAACAATAAAACACGCCCCATACATAAATAACAGCAACAACAAAAAAACAGGAAATAACAAACAACAGCTTTTGCTGCCATATTCACCTTCCCTTAACCTGTAGTACTTCTTTTCTGTCACTAGATGCCCTCTGCGCTCAGGTTGTTCTGGACCCGCCCCCAGCCTGTGAATGGACAGGGAGAGAAGGAGCTCATCTCTCTTGTCACTCTGCTCTCTCCTCCTATCAGCATTCCTATCGCCGACACATGAACTGATTGGCTCCTTGCACTGCTCCTTCCTCCCCTGTACAGTTTTCACGTAAATAAATAATATGTACTGTATTAACCCCTTGTTGCCCACCTAACACATATGTGGGGGGGGGACGGTGGGCTCTGACAACTAAACGCTGCACATATGTGTCCATGGAGGGCTGAGGGTTCTGTGGTGGGAGTGTTCTCCCAGCACAGTCACTGAGCTGTCATAGACAGTTCCCGGGCTCCAGTTGTGGGAGCGGCTCCTGATCATGTGACCACTGTATGGAGGAGAGTCGGTGGGACTGTATGGAGGAGAGTCGGTGGGACTGTATGGAGGAGAGTCGGTGGGACTGTATGGAGGAGGTTCGGTGGGACTGTCACTACGTTACATTATATTGCCCCAAGTATTGGTCGGCCGGCCTTTCCACACACATGAACTTTAATGGCGCCCCAGTCTTAGTCCGTAGGGTTCAATATTGAGTTGGCCCCGCCCTTTCCACACACTGAACTTTAATGTCCTCCCAGTCTTAGTCCGTAGGGTTCAATATTGAGTTGGCCCCGCCCTTTGCAGCTATAACAGCTTCAACTCTTCTGGGAAGGCCGTCCACAAGGTTTAGGAGGGTGTCTATGGGAAGGTTGGACCATTCTTCCAGAAGCACATTTGTGAGGTCAGGCACTGATGTCGGGGGAGGAGGCCTGGCTCGCAGTCTCCGCTCTAATTCATCCCAAAGGTGTTCTATGGGGTTGAGGTCAGGACTCTGTGCAGGACAGTCACGTTCCTCCACCCCAAACTGGCTCCTCCATGTCTTTATGGACCTTGCTTTGTGCACTGCAGCGCAGTCATGTTGGGACAGGAAGGGGCCATCCCCAAACTCTTCCCACAAAGTTGGGAGCATGAAATTGTCCAAAATGTCGCCTTAAGAGTTCCCTTCACTGGAACTAGGGGGCCAAGCCCACCCCCTGAAAAACAACCCCACACCATAATCCCCCCTCCAGCAAACTTTACACTTGGCACAATGCAGTCAGGCAAGTACTGTTCTCCTGACAACCGCCAAACCGAGACACGTCCATCGGATTGCCAGACAGAGAAGTGTGATTGGTCACTCCACAGAACACATCTCCCTGCTCTAGAGTCCAGTGGCGGCGTGCTTTACACCACGGCATCCGACGCTTTGCATTGCACTTGGTGATGTAAGGCTTGGATGCAGCTGCTCGGCCATGGAAACCCATTCCATGAAGCTCTCTACGCACTGTTGTTGCGCTCATCTGAAGGCCACACCAAGTTTGGAGGTCTTTAGCTATTGACTCTGCAGACAGTTGGTGACTTCTGCGCACTGTGCGCTTCAGCATGCGCTGACCCCACCCTGTCATGTGACGTGGCCTACCACTTGGTGGCTGAGTGGCTGTTATTCCCAGTTGCTTCCACTTTGTTATAATCCCACTAACAGTTGAGCGTGGAATATTTAGTAGCCAGGAAATGTCACAGATGGATTTATTGCACAGGTGGCCACCTATCACGGGACCACGCTTGGAGTCACTGAGCTCCTGAGAGCGACCCATTCTTTCACCAATGTTTGTAGAAGCAGTCTGCATGCCTAGGGGCTTGATTGTATACACCTGTGACCATGGAGGGGATTGGAACACCTGAATCACGCGATTGGGAGGGGATTGGGACACCTGAATTACGTGATATGGAGGGGATTGGAACACCTGAATCATGTGATATGGAGGGGATTGGAACGCATGAATCACGTGATTGGGAGGGGATTGGAATGCCTGAATCACGTGATTGGGAGGGGATTGGGACACCTGAATCACGTGATTGGGAGGGGATTGGGACACCTGAATCACGTGATTGGGAGGGGATCAGGACACCTGAATCACGTGATTGGGAGGGGATTGGGACACCTGAATCACATGATATGGAGGGGATCGATGTGGGGCGGTGGGTTCTGTTGGGTCGGTACGCTGGTTTCCTGCGTGGTGTGTGTGCCGTGATGATGTGCAGGTCGATGTTGGACGTTCGATGTTCCCTCTCATCCTTCCTTTTGTACATCGAAGCTTCCCGCCCCTCGGTACCCGGGGATAATGGAGCAGCAGCCTCCGTCGCCATGGCAACCCCGGCTGGGTGATGGATGGAGATGGGGACACGGATCTCTCCCCCGCTGGCTGTGTGTGAAGACACGCCGACACGTGACCCATCCGCACACGCTACAGACACGCCTGGGTCTTGTCGCATTATGCTGCTGGAGCCGCGGCACGGGGAGGGGGGGCGTCGTACACCGACCGGAGAGGACCGGGCCTACACGGGTTATGATTGGCTCGTTTCATTTAATGCAATCCTGATCAGATCACCGTTTATTAACAATGATGTTATCTCACGTTTGTGTGTGAAGGAGATTGTACAATCAGATTGTATGGTGTGTGGCCGGCTTTATATGTGAATAAGATTGTACAATCAGATTGTATGGTGTATGGCCGGCATTATATGTGAAGGAGATTGTACAATCAGATTGTATGGTGTATGGAGGAGATTGTGCAATCAGATTGTATGGTGTGTGGCCAGCTTTATATGTGAAGGAGATTGTACAATCAGATTGTATGGTGTATGGAGGAGATTGTGCAATCAGATTGTATGGTGTGTGGCCAGCTTTATATGTGAAGGAGATTGTACAATCAGATTTTATGGTGTATGGCTGGCTTTATATGTGAAGGAGATTGTACAATCAGATTGTATGGTGTGTGGCCAGCTTTATATGGGATGGAGATTGTACAATCAGATTGTATGGTGTATGGCCGACTTTATATGTGAAGGAGATTGTACAATCAGATTGTATGGTGTATGAAGGAGATTGTACAATCAGATTGTATGGTGTATGAAGGAGATTATACAATCAGATTGTATGGTGTATGGCCGGCTTTATATGTGAAGGAGATTGTACAATCAGATTGTATGGTGTATGAAGGAGATTGTACAATCAGATTGTATGGTGTGTGTGGCCTGCTTTCACAGTATCCAAGAACAATGGAAATAAATCCTATCGATAAATGGAACGTGTATGTGGAATGCAGAGATGGGGACGTGCGGGAGACGTCTCCCAGCATATTTTAAAGGGGAACTCCAGCTGATTTGATTGGAGGGGAGTAGGAAAGGTTTGACCCTCTGTTTAGCAGAGCCCCATTGTGAATGAAGCCCCAAAAGCTCCATTCACAAGAATAACATTCCAAAATAGGGATCCTTCTTTTTTTTTTCTTTTCAGCCTTCTCGAATGAAATGTGAGAATTAGTCACATGACTGTTATTTTCAGCCTTCTCCAATGAGCATTGAGCATTGCAGTCACATGGATAAATTAGAGAGCATCTCCTTGCGTTTAAAGCTTCGTGAATTAAGCCCCAAAGGCTCCATTCACGAGGCGAACCACCAGCATAAAGATACTTATATAGGAAAAACAAGGGACTGTTATTTTTAGCCTAGTCCAATGAGATTTGAAAATTCCAGTCACATGGCTATATTGGAGAGCATATCCTTGCATTTAAAGCTTTGTGAATGACGCCCCGAAGGCTCCATTCACAAGGATAAAGCACCAGAAAAAGTATACTTTAAAAAAAATAAATAAATAGACTGTTATTTTTAGCCTAGTCCAATGAGATCTGGAGTTGATAGTCACATGACTGTTATTTTCATCCCTCTCCAATGAGCATTGAGCATTGCAGTCACATGGCTATATTGGAGATCATCTCCTTGCGTTTAAAGCTTTGTGAATGAAGCCCCAAAGGCTCCATTCACAAGGATAAAACACCAAAAAAAAATCCTTTTTTTTTAAATGGCTGTAATTTTTAACCTAGTCCAATGAGATCTAAAGATGACAGTCACATGACTATATTGGAGAGCATCTCCTTGTGTTTAAAGCTTTGTGAATGAAGCCCCGAAAGCTCCATTCACAAGGATAAAACACCAGAAAAAGTATCCTTTTTTTTAATAAATGGCTGTTATTTTTAGGCTAGTCCAATGAGATCCGGAGTTGACAGTCACATGACTGTTATTTTCATCCTTCTCCAATGAGCAATGAGTATTGCATTCACATGGCTAAATTAGAGAGCATCCTTTTGCGTTTAAAGCTTTGTGAATGAAGCCCCAAAGGCTCCATTCACAAGGCGAACCACCAGCATAAAGATACTTATTTAGAAAAAAAAGGGATGTTATTTTTAGCCTAGGCCAGGGGTAGGCAACCTGCGTCTCTCTAGCTGTTGTGGAACTACATTTCCCATGAGGCATTGCAAAGATTACAAAACTGACAGTTACAGCTATGACTTGCAGAGGCATGATTGAACTTGTAGTCCTGCTTCTCTCAGGTTGCCTACCCCTGGCCTAGTCCAATGAGCTTTGAGAATTAAAATCACATGGCTAAATTAGAGAGCATATCCTTGCGTTTAAAACTTTGTGAATGAAGCCCTGAAGGCTCCATTCACAAGGATAAAACACCAGAAAAAGTGTACTTTATTTTTTAAATGGCTGTTATTTTTAGCCTAGTCCAATGAGATCTGGAGATGACAGTCACATGACTGTTATTTTCATCCTTCTCCAATGAGCATTGAGCATTGCAGTCACATGGCTATATTGGAGAGCATCTCCTTGCGTTTAAAGCTTTGTGAATGAAGCCCCGAAGGCTCCATTCACAAGGATAAAACACCAGAAAAAGTATACTTTTTTTTTTTAATTTTTTTTATTAAATGGCTGTTATTTTTAGGCTAGCCCAATGAGATCTGGAGGTGACAGTCACATGGCTAAAAATACAAATACATATCCTTGCGTAAATCTTCATGCCTGGGAAAGGTTTCTATGATCTCTGACCGCATGCTTGCACAGTTCCGTGGAGCCGAAGACAGCCGGGCCCCTGGTATTTTCAGATATGGGTCAGCAGTGGAAGCCCAGTGAAAGGGCGGTCGCTGTAACCAGAAGCAGAGGAGGTAGGTGGTCGCCGTACGATGCCACAAACATAGTTCTGTTTTTTTATTTTTTAAACAGAAGGTGAGCAAGCAGGCGTGCAGTGACATCCATCTGGGGGGTGCCAGCGACCCCGGGGAGGTGGGTGTGTGACGCAGGATTCCGCTGAGACAGCATCCTGCGAATGAGGAGCGCCTCTGGAGCGGTAAGGTCAGCCCTATTAATGGATCAACAGGAAATCAAATCGCAGGCTGTTAACCCCTCTGCTGCCAGGCGGGGGCTCTCTCTCACAGCTGTCGTGGAGGGGGATTATGCTCCTACCGGGGGCTTATGGCACCCCCCCTTTTAGCGAACGCTACGCTCTGCTGCAAGCGAATCCGTCCTAAAACCGTCCGCCTGCGAGGTGCCAGACGTTCAGTGCGTCCGATTGCGCTGATGCGGAGTCGGTTCTGGTCTCTGCTTGTTTCAGTCCACACCGGCATTGCTGAGTAACAAGCAGTGAAAAATCCCAGACTCGGCTCTCGTTATTGGGCGCCCTCAATGGGGGAGGGAGCTAAAACAGCCAAGCAGCTGCCATTTTCAGCCACGGCTTTAGTTAATGCAAAGGACTTCTAATTGAAAAGTTCTTAAGGGCGGGGATATCCAACACTGATTTCATTTATGGGTGGAGCCTGGTTCTAAATACCCTTGCCTGGCTCCAGGTCACGGGTGTGCTCTGATTGGTCGATTCGGCCGCAAGCAAATTGCTGGATGCGCTGGGGGAAGGTGTTCGTGATTGTGTTCCCAGCACAGGGCAACTGTAAAAAAAATATTCCCTATGAAGGTAGTTCACAGCGGCGCGTTCTGTTTGCCCAGCGCTGGAAAAAGGGGCGTGGCCTACATGAAATGCGTGCATAGGCGCAACCAAGAAAAAATCGCACACCAACGCGTCTCCGAAATGCGACACTCCGCAAAACAAACCAAGAGAAAAAAAGCAGCACGCCAGTGCACTACAACGCGTCTCAGAAGACGCAACGCACGCGGGGTGTGAATGAGCCCTCAATGAAGGCAAGCAGCCGTAGATAGACCCTCTACCTCTGGGGAATTCTGGGAGTGAGACTCCGCCTCCTTCCGTTCATGAGGTTGTCTCACTTCCCCCGCTGCAACACATATATGTGGCAGCACAGAGGTGGGGTTTGTTCCATGCTGCCCTCTAGAGGTGTCTACGTCTGGTTCTGGGAGTGCACACAGGAGTGCGCCCACCTTGCTGTCACTGACCGCTCCTGACCACACAGCGACAGTCGCTCCGGATCATGTGATCACTGTGACCGATATCGGTTCCAGCACCTGGAGGTTCACCTTCTGCTCCTGTTTAGTGACCTACAGCCTGGCAGCAGTCCCTTGTAACTAAGCGGTATTCTCCAGCAGTCTCTTGTAACGAGACAGCATTCTCCAGCAGTCTCTTGTAACGAGGCAACATTCTCCAGCAGTCTCTTGTAACAAGGCGGCGTTCTCCAGCAGTCTCTTGTAACAAGGCGGCATTCTCCAGCAGTCTCTTGTAACGAGGCGGCATTCTCCAGCAGTCTCTTGTAACGAGGCCACATTCTCCAGCAGTCTCTTGTAACGAGGCGGCATTCTCCAGCAGTCTCTTGTAACGAGGCCACATTCTCCAGCAGTCTCTTGTAACGAGGCCACATTCTCCAGCAGTCTCTTGTAACGAGGCAGCATTCTCTAGCAGTCTCTTGTAACGAGGCAGCATTCTCCAGCAGTCTCTTGTAATGAGGCAGCATTCTCCAGCAGTCTCTTGTAACGAGGCAGCATTCTCCAGCAGTCTCTTGTAACGAGGCAGCATTCTCTAGCAGTCTCTTGTAACGAGGCAGCATTCTCCAGCAGTCTCTTGTAATGAGGTTGCATTCTCTAGCAGTCTCTTGTAACAAGGCGGCATTCTCCAGCAGTCTCTTGTAACGAGGCGGCATTCTCCAGCAGTCTCTTGTAACGAGGCGGCATTCTCCAGCAGTCTCTTGTAACGAGGCGGCATTCTATAGCAGTCTCTTGTAACGAGGCGGCATTCTCCAGCAGTCTCTTGTAACGAGGCGGCATTCTATAGCAGTCTCTTGTAACGAGGCGGCATTCTCCAGCAGTCTCTTGTAACGAGGCGGCATTCTATAGCAGTCTCTTGTAACGAGGCAGCATTCTCCAGCAGTCTCTTGTAACGAGGCGGCATTCTATAGCAGTCTCTTGTAACAAGGCGGTATTCTCCAGCAGTCTCTTGTAACGAGGCGGCATTCTCTAGCAGTCTCTTGTAACGAGGCGGCATTCTTTAGCAGTCTTTTGTGACAAGGCAGCATTCTTTAGCAGTCTCTTGTAACAAGGTGGCATTCTTTAGCAGTCTCTTGTAACAAGGTGGCATTCTTTAGCAGTCTCTTGTAACAAAGCTGCATTCTCTAGCAGTCTCTTGTAACAAAGCTGCATTCTCTAGCAGTCTCTTGTAATGAGGAAGCATTCTCTAGCAGTCTCTCGTAACGAGGCAGCATTCTCTTGTAACAATGCAGCATTTTCTAGCAGTCTCTTGTAATGAGGCTGCATTCTCCAGCAGTCTCTTGTAACAAGGCAACATTCTCTAGCAGTCTCTTGTAACATTGCATCGGTTTCTAGAAGTCTGTTGTCAGATGGCAGAAGCCTGTGGTAATGTTGAGGTAGCTTCTAGCAATCTCTTGCAACATAGCAGGAGCCTCCTGTAACTTCACAGCAAGCTAGTCTCTTGTAAGAGGGCAGCAGCCTTAAGCAGGCTTTAACTTGACAGCCTGTTGTACCATAAAGCAGTCTCTTGTGGTACTAATACACAACCACTGCAGGTTATCGATTGGGTCTCTCAAGCAGTCTCTTCTAACCTTGGAAAAGTTTGTTGTAATATAGCAGCAGTCTCTAGCAGTTTCTTGTATCGTTGCAGAGTTCTGTTATAATATGGCAGTAGTCTTTTAACATTGAAGTGACTTCTAGCAGTCAGAAATCAGCTGTAATATGGCAGCAGCTTCTAGCAGTCACTTACAACATTGCAGAAATATGTTGTGATATGGCACAAGTCCAGCAGTCTTTCAACATTACAGCAATTTCTAGAGGTCTCTTTTGTAGAAGTCTGCTGCAATATGCCCGCAGTCTCTTGTAACAATGTAGAATTCTGTTGTAATTTAGCAGCAGTCTCTAGAAGTCTCTTGTAACGATGCAGAGTCTGTTGTAAAATTGCAGTGATTTCTAGCAGTCTCTTGTAACAAAGCAGAGTGTGTTGTGAAATTTCAGTGATTTCTAGAACTCTCTTGTAACAATGCAGAGTTCATTTGTAATGTGGCAGAAGTCTCTAGCAGTCTCCTGCAAAAATGCAGAAGTCTGTTGTAATATGGTAGCATTCTCTAGCAGTCTTGTTACACTACAGTGATTTCTAGCAGTCTTTTGTAACATTGCATAAGTCTGTTGTTATTTGGCAGCGGTCTCTAGCAGTCTCTTGTAACAAAGCAGATGTCAGTTAACACATTGCAGTGATTTCTAGCAGTCTCTTGTAACATTGCATAAGTCTGTTGTAATAATGTAGCAGTCTCTAGCAGTCTTGTAACATTGCATTCATTTTCAGCAGTCTCTTGTAACATTGCAGAAGTCTGTTGTAATATGGCAGTAGTCTCTAGCAGTCTTGTAGCATTGCATTGATTTCTAGCAGTCTCATGTTCCAATGCAGAAGTCTGTTGTAATATGGTAGCAGTCTGGTAACAGTACAATAATTTCTAGCAGTCTCTTGTGACATTGCAGAGTCTGTTGTAATTTGGCAGCAGTCTCTTGTAACAATGCTGAATTGTGTTGTAATTTGGCAGCAGTCTCTAGCTGTCTCCTCTAACAATGCAGAATTCTTGTGTAAAGTAGCAGCAGTCTCTAGCAGTCTCTTTTAACAATGCAGAAGTCGGTTGACACATTGCAGTAATTTCTAGCAATCTCTTGTAACAATGCAGAAGTCTGTTGTAATATGGCAGTAGTCTCTAGCAGTCCTTTGTAACGTTGCAGTAATTTCTAGCAGTCTCTTGTAACAATGGAGAAGTCTGTTGTAATGTGGCAGTAGTCTCTAGCAGTCCTTTGTAAGGTGGCAGTAGTCTCTAGCCGTCCCTTGTAAGGTGGCAGTAGTCTCTAGCTGTCCCTTGTAACATTGCAGTGATTTCTAGCAGTCTCTTGTAACAATGCAGAAGGCTGTTGTAAGGTGGCAGCAGTCTCTAGCCGTCCCTTGTAACATTGCAGTGATTTCTAGCAGTCTCTTGTAACAATGCAGAAGGCTGTTGTAATGTGGCAGCAGTCTCTAGCCGTCCCTTGTAACATTGCAGTGATTTCTAGCAGTCTCCTATAACAATGCAGAAGTCTGGTGTAATGTGGCAGCAGTCTCTAGCAGCCCCTTGTAACGTGGCAGCAGTCTCTAGCAGTCCCTTGTAACGTTGCAGTGATTTCTAGCAGTCTCTTGTAACAATGCAGAAGTCTCTTGTGATGTGGCAGTAGTCTCTAGCAGCACCTTGTAATGTGGCAGCAGTCTCTAGCAGTCCCTTGTAATGTGGCAGTAGTCTCTAGCAGTCCCTTGTAACATTGCAGTGATTTCTAGCAGTCTCTTGTAACAATGTAGAAGTCTCTTGCGATGTGGCAGTAGTCTCTAGCAGTCCCTTGTAACATTGTAGTGATTTCTAGCAGTCTCTTGCAACATTGCAGAGTCTATTGTAGCAAAGTCTGTGGCTGAGCTGCCCAGTATTTGCGGAGTGGATTCAGTGATCTCCTGATCTGGTGGGGTTTTATACTGGCAGGTATTTTATAGGCAGATCAGGCATTGTCTTGCACTGAGTGACATATTTTAGGGTTATCTGATGAGATTTTTGCCTTCCTGTGCCCCTGGTTGGGGTCCCCATCCACCAATCAGAAGTCAGGGGCCAGTCTTGTAGGCCAGGGAATGAGAAGTAAAACCCTTCGAGGAGCCGGACCTGAACAGCGACCGACCAGTATTAATGTTCCGAATGCAGTGCGGAGGTCGGCCCTGTTACTTGTCTGCACACATTTTTATACATCAACCACATGTCAGGCGTTTCCGAATCTGGGCGCCCGCTGCTGGGTTGCAGGTTTGGCGCAGGGGCCGCTGCTGTAGCTGAGTGTTGGGTGGTGGGGAGGGGCTGGCACTGGGGGAATGAGGTAATCACTGTCTATACTGCAGCATTCTTTTGCAATGTAAGCAGGAGCAGCGATGTATGTCACCCCCCCCCCCCAATCCTGTCTCTGCAACGCATTCCCACCTCCCGATCGCTGCGCTGATTATCTGCGGCACGCCGAGCATCACAAATCCATCCACTGCCCCTCTCCCCTCCACATCTGGCCCCCCCTATAGGAGCTGATGTATAGATCTGTATAAACAAAAAAGAAATATGACATCCAACACGGGCGTGTATATCGCACCTCGTTTGCACTGGGTCGATCGTGAAACCGCTCACCTGTGTATTGATCATGTAGAGAGACCTACCTTTGTCGATGGATTTTTCCAGAAGGTGGCTATTGCGTGATGAGGCTGGGGGCGCGTGATTAGCTGGGACGATCGCTCATATCATGGCCATTCGAGATGACTGCATCACCATAACCGATCGTTTTCTCTGGTTTGCTGCTACCAAGGATGGACATTTAGTTATTGCCTACTCTAAAAAAAAAAAAAAAAAAAATTGGTGGCGGTTTGTGATCTCTGTGCCTTCTGTAAACAAAGCAGAATCTGGTCACCTCTTCCTTAACACACTCTAGAAACACCAAGGAGTTTGGTGGTCGGCCAATTAAAAACCGCTTCCTGAGAGTGCACATAATGGCCTTGGGGGGGGGGGGGGATTTTATTTCACTTGTTTTCTTTTTTCAAGATTGAGGAGTCTTTAAATGGTTATGTATTTTGTAGCACAATATTTAATACATGACAAAGGACTCACAGAGAACTGTGGCATAGCTAAAGAGAGCAAATGTCTATTTTCCTGCCGTTTTTTATTTGTTTTATATATACAGCTTCCATATTACAATATTTAATACGTGACAAAGGACTCACAGAGAACTGTTGAACAGCTAAAAAGATAGCAACTGTTTATTTTCCTTCCGTTTTTATTTTGCTTTATATATACAGCTTCCATATTACAATATTTAATACGTGACAAAGGACTCACAGAGAGCTATGGGATAGCTAAAAAGATAGCAACTATTTATTTTCCTTCCGTTTTTATTTTGCTTTATATATACAACTTCCATATTACAATATTTAATACGTGACAAAGGAATAACAGAGAACTGTTGAACAGCTAAAAAGATAGCAACTGTTTATTTTCCTGCCGTTTTTATTTGCTTTATATATACAGCTTCCATATTACAATATTTAATATGTGACAAAGGACTCACAGAGAGCTGCGGAATAGCTAAAAAGATAACTGTTTATTTTCCTGCCGTTTTTTTTAAATTTTATATATACAGCTTTTGTATTACAATATTTAATATGTGACAAAGGACTGTGAGGGTACTGAGGGAGAGCTAAAAAGACAGCATTTGGTTATTTACAACCTTTTTTTTTTTCTTACTTTTATATATACAGCTTCCATATTACAATATTTAATACATGACAAAGGACTCACAGAGAACTGTGGGATAGCTAAACAAAAATAGAAACTGTTTATTTTCCTACCGGTTTTTTCCTCACTATATATACATATATATATATATATAGATATATATATATATATATATATATATATATATATACAGCTTTTCTATTACAATATTTAATATGTGACAAAGGACTGTGAGGGAACGGAGGGATAGCTAAAAAGTCAGCATTTGGTTATTTACAATTTTTTTTCTTTTATATATACAGCTTCCATATTAAAATATTTAATATGTTACAAAGGACTCACAGAGAACTGTGGGATAGCTAAAAAAAAAAAGATAGCAACTGTTTATTTTCCTGACGTTTTTTTTCTCACTTTATAAATACAGCTTTTCTATTACAATATTTAATATGTGACAAAGGACTGTGAGGGAACTGAGGGAGAGCTAAAAAGACAGCAGTTGGTGATTTACCATCTTTTTTTCTGCTTTATACATACAGCTTTTCTATTACAATATTTAATACGTGACAAAGGACTGTGAGGGAACTGAGGAAGAGCTAAAAAGACAGCAGTTGGTGATTTACCATCTTTTTTTTCTGCTTTATATATACAGCTTTTGTATTACAATATTTAACATGTGACAAAGGACTCTGAGGGAACTGAGAGAGAGCTAAAAAGACAGCAATAGGTTATTTACATTTTTTTTTTCACTTTTATATATACAGCAGTTGGTAATTTACCATATTTTTCCGCTTTTATATATACAGCTTTTGTATTACAATATTTAATATGTGACAAAGGACTCAGAAAGAACTGAGGGATAGCTAAAAAGACAGTAATTGGTTATTTTCCATCATATATATATATATACACACTCACAAAATTGTGGGAAAGCTAAAAAGGAAGCAAATGGTTATTTTCTACTTTTTTATGCATACATCTTTTGTATTGCAATGTTTAATACAGGAAAAAAGATTCACAGAGAACTGTGGGATAGCTATAAAGACACCCAATGGTTATTTTCTACCATTTTTTTTATTTTATGTATAAAGCTTTTTTCTATTACAATATTTAATGCATGGCAAGGGACTCACAGAGAAATGTGGGATAGCTATAAGGACAGCAGATAGTTCTTTTCTGCCATTTCTTTTTTACTGTATATATATGTATATATAAAACGACTATTTGCTGTCTTCATAGCTATCCCACAGTGCTTTCAGAGTCCTTTGTCTTGTATTACAATATTTAAAACAAGACAAAGGACTCTGAAAGCACTGTGGGATAGCTATGAAGACAGCAAATAGTCGTTTTATACTTTTTTGTATTTATTTTATGTAGACAGTTTTTGTATTACAATATTTTAAACCTGACAAAGGACTTACAGAGAACTGTGGGATAGCTATGAAGACAGCAAATAATAATTTTCTACTTTTTTTTTTAATATTATGTAGACAGCTCTTGTATTACAATATTTAAAACATGACAAAGGACTCAGAGAGAACTGTGGGATAGCTAAAAACACAGCAAATTATTATTTTCTACCATTTTTTAATAGACAGTTGTCTTTTCTATAACAATATTTAACACATGATAAAGGACTCAAGGAGAAATGTGGGATAGCTAAAAAAAAAAAAAAAATCACAGCGCAAATGAATAAATAAATTGAAGCTCCTTATTCAGAACCATATATCCACTGTGGATCTAAAGGAAGGCAAACAAAAGCTCCTTAGAGCTTTTTTTTTTTATTCCCCTGTTGGAGCAAATTGGGCCAATCAGATGAAAATGTGGTGGCAGCACACCCCAATCTTCCTCAGTAAGAACCCCCTTTATTGAGGTTCGCACAGTTGTCCTACAGCAGATAGCAATGTTTCAGTACGGCATGCATGATGAAGGGACAGCCGTTGATTCTAAAATGTTGCACATGACATGCCAAACAAATATCAATAAAGGTGATTTTTTTTATTGCAGAAAATTCATATTTATATCTCTTTGAACAGACTGAAACCTGGGACCGAGCTGTCTGATAATGGAAAGGTCCGAATGTAAATTTGACCTTGAGCTATTGAACTCCCTAAACACTATGTTACTAAAGATGTAAAAATGAGCCTAGAGCTCCACCAGCTGGCTCAAAAAGAGAATACAAAATATTAATTATATATATATATATATATATATATATTTATTTATTTTATGTATATATATATATATATATATATATATATATATATATATATAAAATAAATAAATATATATTTAAAAAAAAAATTATAAAAAAGAAAATAAATAAATATATATATATATATATATATATATATATATATATATATATATATATATATATATATATATATATATATACATACACATACCTGCCTGTGAAAAAATAGCCAATTTCTTTTTTTAACTCTGGTCATTATAAATAAAGACCTCTTTAGGTGACTCGGGCATTTTAATTTTTCTATTATCGGCTAATACTTTTGTTGACATCGGTAACTGTGTGAGAATACAACTTTTTTTTTTATAAGTAAACGTAAAGCAGTTTCTTGCTTTTTAATTCAACCTCTTTTTTTTTTGTAATTTATACAAAGTCTCATTAACTACATTTTATTTATGTATTTATATATTTAATTGTTGGCAAATGGGACAAAGGTTAGACCTTTTTAATAAATAATGCTTGCATACGCGAATAGCAATTTTTTTTTAAGTATGTATTTATGACCAAAAAAAAATTAAAAATTAAGCAGCTTCTGTCTGATTTATTTTTCGGCATGCTGGAAAGTTTCGGATGTGCTGAATCTTCACTGGCTCCATGTTTTTAATCCTTTTTTTTTTTTTTTTTTTTTTGTTACAGTAAAAAGTAAAAAAAAAAGGTCTGAAACCCATTTGTCCAAAAAAAAAAAAAGTCCCACACAAAATAAAATTTGTTTTGTAAGAAAAATCTGTCCCAATCCTTTCAAGTTCATTCATAGAAACATTACCTAAAAAAAAGATGGGCGTAAGTTGGATGGTCCAGGAGCAAAAGGGTTAAAAGATAGCCGTCGCAGTCCATAGCAGGTTCATGCAGCCACTCATAGCCTCAAGGTGATGTGGAAGGGTACTAAACCGTATTTTTACCGGATTTTCAGTTGTAGAGAGCCTTCAGCTTTGGCAAAATGAAGAGGAGGGGGGCGTACAATTTCCGAAGACCAGTACGGATTATCTATGTCTCCCCCATTAAACACGTTCTCTTTGAGCACTACATCCTACGAGCACATTAAAAAATGGCTATAAAACTCCCAATGGTTATAAAAGAGGCATTTTTTAAACTGTACTTTTTATAATTATCCTGCAAAGCGGTTAAAATACACAGTTAAAAATTATAAATAATATTCAGAATTTAAAAAAAACTATTTGAAAAAAAAAAACACAAATTGCTCATTTTTTTTTAAATCTAAATTGTTAAAATAAAATTGGATTTAAATTATATATATATATATATATATATATATATATATATATATATTTGTCTTGTAGACATTTTTTTTTACAGCATTAACCATATTTGTTTGTTCTTTAATTTTTTTTTTAACTTCCACTTTTTTTTATATTTTAAAATGATTTTGCTCTGCAGCAAAAAAAAAATGTTTACCCAATTTTCTTTAATGTCTTTTTTGTTTTACCTGAATGTTCTATGATAGTGGGAATTTGTGTTTTAAATAAAAGTAGTTTTTTTTCTTTAATTTATTTTAAAAATAAATAAATAAAAAATAATAATAAAAAAAATAAATAAAAAAAAAAATATATATATATATAAACATTTTATACTACCATGTGTCCCCATTTCACTAGCAGGTGCCAGTGCCAGGAACTGTGTTTATGTCATGCTGGTTTTGCCATAAAACTAATTATAAGCACAATAGAAGATGCTGGTTGGCAGCTCTTGAGGAGCCTAATATGAATTTAGCTTGCTTTAATTCCACGTCTTGCACCCTTTGCCTCTTGTGTCATTGCCCCCTTCTTCGGCTCCTGTGACCTTTCCACTGACCTGAGAACAGACGGGGTCCCCGCGGTCATTTGGAATGCAAATCGCTCTATACTGATCATCAATAATATTTCGTTCACTAGTTTAGCCCCAGGATTGCCCTATTCAGGACTGGGGTCTCTCGACACCCAATGCATAATTTAAGCCTTTCCTTGTCCCAACCCTATAAAATAAAGTTTATGATCTAAGGCTTAAATTAAGTGACATCAAATTTTCTGTCCATCACAAAAAAAAAAAAAATAAAATGAGAAAAAGTCTGGGGCATAAAAAAAAACATGACACACCTCAAATTAGCACATCCAATGGTAAAACATTAATACCAAAAATATTCCCTTGATCTGTTTAGAAAAATAAAAAAAAAGGTTATAGTCTGTATAAAGAAATGCAAAAAAAAATTAAAAAAAAAAGGTCACACATTTATTGACATTATTTTTTTTCTTTATTAATGTTTCATATCTTATTTAAAATAAATCAGTTTTTACATTTCATTTAGTGATGTTTTAATTATCAATTTTATTTAATCATTTTGTCTAATCATTAATTGAATTATTGTTTTTGGTTGAACTATTTTTAAACCAGAAACATTTTGCTGCATATTTAAATATCAATTTTATTCATTAATTTTGTCTAAATTATTATTATTTTTGGTTGAACTATTTTTAAACAGAAACATTTTGCTGCCTATTTAATTATCAATTGTATTCAATAATTTTGTCTAATTAAATTATTATTATTTTTGGTTGAACCATTTTTAAACCAGAAACATTTTGCTGCCTTTTTAATTATCAATTGTATTCAATAATTTTGTCTAAATTATTATTATTTTTGGTTGAACCATTTTAAAACCAGAAACATTTTGCTGCCTATTTAATTATCAATTGTATTAAATAATTTTGTCTAAATTATTATTATTTTTGGTTGAACCATTTTTAAACCAGAAACATGTTGCTGTATATTTAATTACCAATTTTATTTAATACTTTTGTCTAATAGTTGAATTATTATTATTTTTGGTTGAACTATTTTTAAACCAGAAACATTTTGCTGCATATTTAATATGTAATATATAATTTACAGTGAATATTAAACATTCTGTAATTATCGTGGCATACCTTTTTATTTTTTTTTATGCACAGAGACAAACATTGGTATAAAAATTTCCCTCTTTTTTTTTTTTGTCCATCTTAACATCACACAGTTCATCAATTACAAACCTCATTTGGCCAAAATGGTCTTTTGCCTTTTTATTTTTACATCCCTTTATGGAGTTTTAAAAATAAATCAGGATTTTTTTTTTCTTTTTTATTCTTTTTTTTTCCAAAACCAGCACAGTTGACTCATTTCTTTGATCAGAATTTTTTTTTTTTTTTTTTGGTGTTGGGATTGATTTTATTTGTATTATCTGCCGTCTGCAGAAGACTCTGGATTTTCCATTGTCTGAATTGTGTTGCCGCATCTGTCACCCTTCCCCAGTCTCGTCCATTGTGACCTTGACCCGCCTGTCTCCCGCGAGTTCACGCAGGATCAGAAAATAACTTATTGTGACCCCAATTCTTCTCTCCCGTTACATGATGGAACCGTTGAGGTTCGCCTAATAAGACACGACCCCTCCCCCCCTCCCCTCCCCCTTCTCTTAGTCCGCGTTGCTGTACACCTGAATCGAGGTCGATTTTCGGAACGGTAAAGTCAGAATATTCGAGGGTATTCTTGAAGAAAAATGCTTGAAATGAATGATAAGAGTGCTGCCATGGAGTATATTGGTATAACAGTTGCCACATGGAGCTTTCCTATAATATATTGGTTCGTTTCATGCAGACAATGCAATCAGCACCCTCTCTGAACGCTTAACTGTTAATGCTATTAACATTTTTATTTTATTTTTTTTATTATTTTTTTTATTATATTTTTTTAAGATTTAGATTTCCCTTTAAGGTACCAATCAGCACCCTCTCTGAACGCTTAACTGTTAATGCTATTAACATTTTTATTTTATTTTTTTTCATTTTTTTAATTATATTTTTTTAATTATTTTTTTAATTATTTTTTTTAACATTTAGATTTCCCTTTAAGGTACCAATCAGCACCCTCTCTGAACGCTTAACTGTTAATGCTATTAACATATTTATTTTATTTTTAAAACATTTTTTAATTATTTTTTTTATTATATTTTTTTAAGATTTAGATTTCCCTTTAAGGTACCAATCAGCACCCTCTCTGAACGCTTAACTGTTAATGCTATTAACATTTTAATTATATTTTTAAAAAAATTTTTAATTATATTTTTTTAATTATTTTTTTTATTATTTTTTTAAGATTTAGATTCCCTTTAAGGTACCAATCAGCACCATCTCTGAACGCTTAACTGTTAATGCTATTAACAGTTTTAATTTATTTTTTTAATTATATTTTTTAAATTTTTTTTTTGTATTATATTTTGTTAAGATTTAGATTTCCCTTTAAGGTACCAATCAGCATAAGACACACATTTTTTTTCACTTGCAGCATGCTTGTTCCAGGTCAACAATGCCGTTACAGGTGATTGAACTGTAGATTGCAGCTCCTCCCCTTGCAACTTAGCTCTGCCCCTAATGCGGTATGCACCAATCCCATGGACCGGTTCTCAGCTGGCGTGACCGGCTCCATCTTGCTCCGTGGTTGGCTGTTTCTAACCTTAGAAGCTGAACAGGGTATGGGTGTGGTTGGGTAGATGAGCCGGTAGCCAATCAGTGACTCTCTTGACACCATCATTGTGCCTCTGATTGGACGGTATGTACAGCTGCCTGGGGCAGGAAACTTTAACGGGTCAACAGAATAAGTTTTGTTGGTTAAGTTTTTTTAATAATCGTGACTCGTTGTGCCCAGGAAATCCACTGACTGGTCATCCTTGGAGGAATATTCACTGCAAATATAAATACATTGGTAATGATATTCTTCATCGGTGAATGTTCTGCGACATCTGTCATCTGCACCCTCCTCCACGCTACACAGACGCAATGGGCAACTTATAGGATTGCAAGAAAGGGGAGGGGCTTATGACAGCGCCAGGTTGGACGGCAGACGTCGCTTCTTCTTTTCCCTTTTTCTTTTCTTTTTTTTTTCTTTTTTTTCTTCTTCAGCACCAGGACAGTATACATTGCTCCTTTCCATTTCTCTCCTCTCATCTCTTTTCCCCTTTCCCTTTTTTTTTTCTTCCCTATCTTTTTCTTCTTCTTTTTGTCTTTTTCATTTTCCTTTCCCTTTCAGTTTTTTTCTCCATTCCTTTTTCCATTCTTTTCCTGTCTCCTTTCCTTTCTTCTTTCCTCTCTCCTTTCAATTTTCTTTTCTTCTCCTCTCCTTTCCTCTTTCCTTTCCTTTTCCTTTTCTCTTTCTTTTCCTTTCACCTTTCCTTTCACCTTTCCTTTTCCTTTCCTTTCCTTTTTCCTTTCCTTTTCCTTTCCTTTCCTTTTCCTTTCCTTTCCTCTTTCCTTTCCTTTCCTTTCCTCTTTCCTTTCCTTTCCTTTTTCCTTTCCTTTCCTCTTTCCTTTCCTTTTCCTTTCCTTTTTCCTTTCCTTTTTCCTTTCCTTTTCCTTTCCTTTTTCCTTTTCTTTTTCCTATTCCTTTTCTGTTTCACTTTCCTTCCCTTTTCTTTTCCCTTTCCTTCCCTTTTCGTTTTCTTTTCCTTTCCTCTTTTTTCCTTTTTCTTTTTTCCTTTCTCTTTTTTCTTTTTTCCCTTTTCTTTCTGCTTTTCTTTCTCCTTTCCTTCCCTTTCCTTTCCCCTTTCTTTTCTCCTTTTCTTTCTTTTCTCCTTTCCTTTCTTTTCTCCTTTCCTTTTTCCTTTCCTCTTTTTTTTCTTTTTGCTTCTTTGTTTCTTTTTTTCAGAACAATGTTTGCTCCGAGGGGGTGTGTGTGTAGATATTTTCTTGCACACAGCTGACTTCCTGTGCAGCGAACCCATTGGAGGACCCTTTGGTGAGCCCCTCTTCGTCTGATACGGCCCAAATATGTGACAACAAAGGTGGTGTCAGCCCGCCTGGCGGTCCCAAAGCAAGGATCCCGAGTTTGTCTTTCATATGTAATTATCGCTCTGTATATAAAATCCTTGAAGACAATAACAAGTGCTTGTAGACTTTGGACCAGGGGCGGACTGACCATTTGGAAACTCGGGCACTGCCCGAGGGCCCGGGGTCAGTAGGGGGCCCCATGAGATGCCCCTGGTACCTTTCATAGGCTTTTTTGAGCTTGGGCAAAGACACAGGGGCCCCATGATCCCCTATTGCCCGGGGCCCCATGAGTTGTCAGTCCGCCCCTGGTAGTACAAGATCTTGCTTGGTTGGAAGCCATTGAACGGACTGTTTAGGTAGGCCCTCACAGAGGCGGACTGACCATTTGGAAACTCGGGTACTGCCCGAGGGCCTGGGGTCAGTAGGGGGCCCCATGAGATGCCCCTGGTACCTTTTTCATAGGCTTTTTTAAGTTTGGGCAAGGACACAGGGGCCCCATGATCCCCTATTGCCCGGGGGCCCCATGAGTTGTCCGTCCGCCACTGTTTCCACTACAGCAGTGGTTTTCAACCTGTGGGTCGCGACCCCTTTGGTGGTCGAAAGACCCTTTCACAGGGGTCACCTAAGACTATCGGAAAACACATATTTCCGATGTGTAAAGAGCAGCTACTGTGTAGAAAGCAGCTGCTGTGTAGAAAGCAGCTACTGTGTTGAAAGCAGCTACTGTGTTGAAAGCAGCTACAGTGTTGAAAGCAGCTACAGTGTTGAAAGCAGCTACAGTGTTGAAAGCAGCTACTGTGTTGAAAGCAGCTACAGTGTTGAAAGCAGCTACTGTGTTGAAAGCAGCTACAGTGTTGAAAGCAGCTACAGTGTTGAAAGCAGCTACTGTGTTGAAAGCAGCTACTGTGTTGAAAGCAGCTACAGTGTTGAAAGCAGCTACAGTGTTGAAAGCAGCTACTGTGTTGAAAGCAGCTACTGTGTTGAAAGCAGCAGTATTGAAGGTAAAACGACACTTCATAAATTATAATTACTGGATAAATAATTTTATGGTTGGGGGTCACCACAACATGAGGAACTGTATTAAAGGGTCGCGGCATTAGGAAGGTTGAGAACCACTGCACTACAGGGTGTGAGATCTAAACACAAAAACAGCTGATTTTCCACTGGTGCTTACTCAGCAGCAGTGCAAATGACGCGATTTGTACTGCTTCCAAATGAAACCAGTTGAACCGCTATGTCACCTTTTCCTGCCCTAGTCTTCTTTATTTTCTCAATCGCATTTTATCAGTAACACCCCCCCCCTCCCACCGATTGCTGTGGCTTCTAACCCCGCCCCCTTCTCAAAATTGATCTGGCAGCTAAAAATGACCCATAAACCAGAAAAGATGACAGCTACGCACTCACATGAGCAATTCAACCCGCTAAAGCCCCCGTGTTCTTGTATATAGGTCGGAACGCGCTGTGTCTGCCTGTGGGGAACATCTGTCTTTTCTTTAATATTCTAGGTGGTGAGGGTGGAGCTTCCCTTTAAATAGCGGCTGATGGCGCTCCCTAAGCTGAGCCAGGCTTTGGATTCCTCTATCTGGGTCACCGGCTCTCTCGGGGAAGGGTCGGCCATGTTGGCTTGCGTTCCTTCTGTACTGATCCAAATTCCTCTGTTTCCCAGCGACATACCGAGAGCCGCTCATCTTTTTTTTTTTTTTTTTTTCTTTTTTTTTTCTCCTCGTCAGTATTACAATTTTATATTCCATTTATTTCTCTCTCTCTCTCCGCTGGCCTGAAAAGGAACATAGAAGAGGATTATTACCATAGAGACGGGTTTAATCAAATCAGCAGTTAGCAGAAATTTGCCGGAGGAAATGTAACGAGTTGGGAATTAATTAGAAGCATCATGATAATAAGTTTGCCGTCTAATTCCCCTGCAGCGCTGCGTCTCCCCACAGGACTCGCGCATGCGCACACGGGCGCACCTGCTCCGGTCAAGTCCGGGGGTTGAGAGGGGGGTGGGGGGGGTGGTTATTCACTTCTTTGTTTTTATTCGAAGGAAATTGGCAGCCCCCACTTTCAGAAAAGTAGCCATTTTCTTCCTTTTGAAATGTAACAAATACGTTTTTTATCAGTTCGGAAGGTTTCCTGTATTTTTGAGGCCGCTCTCTATTTTCTCGGCGGTCTTAAGAGACGTATTTTTTTTTGGCAGCGATTGTTCCTTCGTCTGTATTTTTACCGAACTGACATCACTGGACGGGTCGAATTAGGATTTTTCTGCGTTTTTCTGTCGTGCCAACAATCATTGTCATCCGAGAATTCAGCGGTCATGTGCAGTACGTGCATGGGCATTTTTCTTTACCGGGTTGCGTCCAGGGGCGGACTGACCATTTGGAAACTCTGGCACTGCCCGAGGGCCCGGGGTCAGTAGGGGGCCCCATGAGATGCCCCTGGTACCTTTTTCATAGGATTTTTTTGAGTTTGGGCAAGGACACAGGGGCCCCATGATCCCCTATTGCCTGGGGGCCCCATGAGTTGTCAGTCCATCCCTGATTGCGTCATTTTGATTTGATTTTCGACTGGTCCTGTCCAGGGGTGGACTGACAACTCATGGGCCCCCCGGGCAATAGGGGATCATGAGGCCCCTGTGTCCTTGCCCAAACTCAAAAAAGCCTATGAAAAAGGTACCAGGGGCATCTCATGGGGCCCCTTACTGACCCCGGGCCCTCGGGCAGTGCCGAGTTTCCAAATGGTCAGTCCACCCCTGGTCCTGTTATGTGTGTAGCTCATGTTTTTTTTTTTTGGGCACACCAATTTGCACGCGTTGCCTTGTGTTGGACGCACGCTTGGTGCAGATGTTATGGGGGCACTACCATTCATTTCCAAAGAGCCAGTAATAGGGAAACCCCAGGGGCGGACTGACCATTTGGAAACTCGGGCACTGCCCAAGGGCCCGGGGTCAGTAGGGGGCCCCATGAGATGCCCCTTGTACCTTTTCCATAGGCTTTTTTGAGTTTGGGCAAGGACACAGGGGCCCCATGATCCCCTATTGCCCGGGGGCCCCATGAATTGTCAGTCCACCCCTGGGAACCCCTTAATACAACCACAATGCAGAGATCTGAAAATACATGTGCTTCAATTAGGTCAAAAAAGGGTCAGGTCTGTTTTTTTTGGTGCGTGGACCCTTGTTGAGGGCCAATAGACAAGGATTTGGTACAAGAACCGCAACACATGCCAAGCAATCCAGCGCGCGTTGCCATGTGTTGGACACACGCTTGGTGCAGATGTTATGGGGGTGCTCCCATTCATTTCCAAAGAGCCAATAATAGAGAACCCCTTAATACAACCACAATGCAGAGATCTGAAAATACATGTGCTTCATTTGCGTCAAAAAAAAGGTCAGGTCCGTTTTTTTGGTGCCTAGACCCTTGTTGAGGACCAATAGACAAGGATTTGGTACAAGAACCACAACGCATACAAGCGTAGGATGAAAAAAATCACCATCGTCGATAAAAAAAAAAAGTTTAAAAATGCTTAAGTGGAAGTCCTCATTGGTATAAAAAAGTTTACATAAGCAGAGGTTATCAATAGTAAAAAAAAAATAAAAAAAAACCAAAATAAGTGAAGGACATCATCAGTAAAAAAAAATGCATAACTGTTTTTTGGAATCTGTCAAGTCTAGGAAGAGTTGATTTATGTCTGCAGCTGTCTGGAGATATCCCAGTATTCAGTGGGGATTCTGTCTTCACTTTTTCGAATAAACCTCAGATGGGCTTCATAAATGAGCTTCAGAAGCAGGTCAGGAACTTCGAAATCCATAAACCAAAGCCGGCTTGACGGTTAAAAAAAAAACCCCAAAAATTTAGATCCCTTTATCAAAGTGCTTGGAAGAGCAACACAATTTTTACTATGTTGACCAAGAAACCAATAAGGAAGTGAAATGCTACTGATGACATCATCAACATGTAGGTTATGGTGAGCACATTACTTAACAGAGATGAGGTCATAGTGATGTAATCAGCCTTAATGTGCCCCCTCGTTGGTTGTTGGGTCTATATAATGATAGTTTACACTATTACCCTTTTAAATAGTGATGTCATCAGTCTGAATGTGCTCCCCCATTGTTTTTTTGGTCTTTATAATGGTGCTATATTGCCCTCTTAAAGAAGACCTGTCGTGATGAGAACATGGAGGCTGCTTCTCATTCAGAAAAGGGTGATAGGGCATACAGGCCATGTGCACCACTTCTGTCCTTTGGATGAGTTGCTGGTGCAGCAGCAGTGAGGTCTGGCTCTACAGGCAGCCTGGGGTTTCCCCACCCATTATTCTGTGGGAAGAATGTCCATTAAATTGGTGGTCAGTGGGAAGAATGTCCTTTACATTGGAGGTCAGCGGGAAGGTCACCCATACATTGGTGGTCAGTTTAATGAATGTACCTTACATAGGTAGTTAGTGGGAAGAATGTCCCTTGCATTGGTGGTCAGTGGGAAGAATGTCCCTTACATTGGTGGTCATTGGGAAGAATGTCTTTTACATTGGTGGTCAGTGGGAAGAATGTCCCTTACATTGGTGGTCAGTTTAACGAATGTCCCTTACATTGGTGGTCAGTGGGAAGAATGTCCCTTACATTGGAGGTCAGTGGGAAGATGGTCCCTTACATTGGTGATCAGTGGGAAGAATGTCCCTTACATTGGAGGTCAATGGGAAGATGGTCCCTTACATTGGAGGTCAATGGGAAGAATGTCCCTTACATTGGTGGTCAGTGGGAAGATGGTCCCTTACATTGGTGGTCAGTGGGAAGAATGTCCCTTACATTGGTGATCAGTGGGAAGAATGTCCCTTACATTGGAGGTCAATGGGAAGAATGTCCCTTACATTGGTGGTCAGTGGGAAGATGGTCCCTTACATTGGTGGTCAGTGGGAAGAATGTCCCCCACATTGGTGGTCATTGGGAAGAATTTCCCTTACATTGGTGGTCATTGGGAAGAATGTCCCTTACATTGGTGGTCAGTGGGAAGAATTTCCCTTACATTGGTGGTCATTGGGAAGAATGCCCCTTACATTGGTGGTCAGTTTAACGAATGTCCCTTACATTGGAGGTCAGTGGGAAGAATGTCCCTTACATTGGTGATCAGTGGGAAGAATGTCCCTTACATTGGTGATCAGTGGGAAGAATGTCCCTTACATTGGTGGTCAGTGGGAAGAATGTCCCTTACATTGGTGGTCAGTGGGAAGAATGTCCCTTACATTGGTGGTCAGTTTAACGAATGTCCCTTACATTGGAGGTCAGTGGGAAGAATGTCCCTTACATTGGTGATCAGTGGGAAGAATGTCCCTTACATTGGTGGTCAGTGGGAAGAATGCCCCTTACATTGGTGATCAGTGGGAAGAATGTCCCTTACATTGGTGGTCAGTGGGAAGAATGTCCCTTACATTGGTGGTCAGCGGGAAGAATGTCCCTTACATTGGGGGTCAGTGGGAAGAATGTCCCTTACATTGGTGATCAGTGGGAAGAATGTCCCTTACATTGGTGGTCAGTGGGAAGAATGCCCCTTACATTGGTGATCAGTGGGAAGAATGTCCCTTACATTGGTGGTCAGTGGGAAGAATGTCCCTTACATTGGTGGTCAGCGGGAAGAATGTCCCTTACATTGGTGGTCAGCGGGAAGAATGCCCCTTACATTGGTGATCAGTGGGAAGAATGTCCCTTACATTGGTGGTCAGTGAGAAGAATGTCCCTTACATTGGTGGTCAGCGGGAAGAATGTCCCTTACATTGGGGGTCAGTGGGAAGAATGTCCCTTACATTGGTGATCAGTGGGAAGAATGTCCCTTACATTGGTGGTCAGTGGGAAGAATGCCCCTTACATTGGTGATCAGTGGGAAGAATGTCCCTTACATTGGTGGTCAGTGGGAAGAATGTCCCTTACATTGGTGGTCAGCGGGAAGAATGTCCCTTACATTGGTGGTCAGCGGGAAGAATGCCCCTTACATTGGTGATCAGTGGGAAGAATGTCCCTTACATTGGTGGTCAGTGAGAAGAATGTCCCTTACATTGGTGGTCAGTGGGAAGAATGTCCCTTACATTGGTGGTCAGTGGGAAGAATGCCCCTTACATTGGTGGTCAGTGGGAAGAATTTCCCTTACATTGGTGGTCATTGGGAAGAATGCCCCTTACATTGGTGGTCAGTGGGAAGAATGTCCCTTACATTGGTGGTCAGTGGGAAGAATGTCCCTTACATTGGTGGTCAGTGGGAAGAATGTCCCTTACATTGGTGGTCAGTTTAACGAATGTCCCTTACATTGGTGGTCAGTGGGAAGAATGTCCCTTACATTGGTGGTCAGTGGGAAGAATGTCCCTTACATTGGTGGTCAGTGGGAAGAATGCCCCTTACATTAGTGGTCAGTGGGAAGAATGTCCCTTATATTGGTGGTCAGTGGGAAGAATGTCCCTTATATTGGTGGTCAGTGGGAAGAATGCCCCTTACATTAGTGGTCAGTGGGAAGAATGCCCCTTACATTGGTGGTCAGTGGGAAGAATGCCCCTTACATTGGAGATCAGCGGGAAGAATATCCTTTACATTAGAGGTCAGTGGGAAGAATGTCCCTTACATTGGTGCTCAGTGGGAAGAATGTCCCTTACATTGGGGGTCAGTGGGAAGAATGTCCCTTACATTGGGGGTCAGTGGGAAGAATGTCCCTTACATTAGTGGTCAGTGGGAAGAATGTCCCTTACATTAGTGGTCAGTGGGAAGAATGTCCCTTACATTGGTGGTCAGTGGGAAGAACGCCCCTTACATTGGTGATCAGAATGCCACATTCACATTCCACATAGACAACTAAAAAGATTGTTGGTGTAATGCAGCTGGCTCTGTCTGGCATTGGTCCCATATCTATGTAGTCCCCATCAAATGTGAGCTCAATCCGCCACAGCTCACAGAACCCATAGCAACCTTTGGAGGAACCCAAGGGTTCCATAGAACTGTGGCTGAGAATGCCTGGCTTCACCAATACCCTCAGACCTCATATAAGGAAAAATAGAAGGGGCTTGGCACAATATTACAGTAAATTGAATTTGGAGGGTGTGAAATAATGTTTTCAGACATAATCCTGCTGATTAATATAACATCTTCCAATGCAGCCAGTCTTTGGTCCTGACCATCTCCTTCTGCTCTGGAACCGTATTTACTGTGAAGAATGAGACTTCCATTCTCTGAGGCTGCAAATATTTGCAGAAGGGCTTCCAACCCTGACATTGACATAGCCGAGTAGAAGAGATAACTCAATATTATCTGACCTGGCCCGGCATGGGGCTTTTATACATATAGGACGTCTCAGCATTGTTACATTGTTACTGTTTTAAGAATGATCCTTTGGAAGACCGCTTGTACAAAAGAGCGTTCCTGAATCTGGCGACGTCTGCCTAATGTTTCTGGGCGGCCATACTGTTCGAGCCGTTAGCGGAGACAGTGATGGTTCTTGTTCAAAGCAAGCCTTTCTTCATCGAGCCATGAACTGACCAGCGTGCTGGTCAGCATGTTGAAAATCTGAATTGACCAGAAAGTCTTGCTATCCCTCAGCCATCGTGTAATAACCACTTTTGGAGAAGCTCGTAGTTTAGTAACGATCTATAGCTGAATTTTTTTTTTTGCAGAACATGTCAAGCTGAAGCTGATGCGTTCTGTAGATGGGAACGGGCAATCATTTTTTTTTTCCCAGCGCAAAATTTGCAAACGATTAGGGAATTTATCACCACAGGCGCAAAGCACCCTTGTGGCCTCTCTAAAGATATTTGCATGGAGTTTGTGGCTTTGGGTTATCCGCAGTGATGACCTCCTCGTCCGTATCACTGCTGAGCCCGCACAGTGGCTGGCCTCCACCCCCCCATCCCCGTGACAAAGTGCGATCCTATAATCTGATAGGGCGGCCCCCCTCTCTCTGGACAAAGCCGCCATGGTCGCGTTGGGTCTGTGTCTGTAATATCTGTGCGGGGATTAATGGGGAATGTAATTAAGAAATGGAAATGAGCCTCTCTCAGGCTCAGCAGGAACCTCATCAACCTGATAGGAGGCAGACAAGGGGTGGGGGGTAGGGGGGGGGGGGGCACAGATCCGCTTTCCTTTCATGTCCCTAAATCAGGCTCTTCCTGATAGTAGTGGATCCCAGGGGACGCGTGACAAAGAGCACCTGCCTTTCAGCGGAATCTGCAATCTTCCAAGAGTCGCTCTGAACAAGGAGTTAAAATCGTTCAGCTGCCTGTGCTACCCAGCAAGCACTGCAGTCGTGATAAAGCCACTCAGGCCACTCAGTGTTAATAAACCCAGGGCCCCACATTCACTATATCCGGTCTCCCCAGAACCTGCATTCACTATATCCGCTCTCCCAACCCTGCATTCACTATATCTGCTCTCCCCAGACCCTGCATTCACTATATCCGTTCTCCCTACCCTGCATTCACTATATCCACTCTCCTCAGACCCTGCATTCACTATATCCGGTCTCCCCGGACCCTGCATTCACTATATCCAGTCTCCCCGGACCCTGCATTCACTATATCTGGTTCCCCCGGAACCTGCATTCACTATATCCGGTTCCCCCGGACCCTGCATTCACTATATCTGCTCTCCCCGGACCCTGCATTCACTATATCCGGTCTCCCCGGACCCTGCATTCACTATATCCAGTCTCCCCGGACCCCGCATTCACTATATCTGGTTCCCCCGGACCCTGCATTCACTATATCCGCTCTCCCTACCCTGCATTCACTATATCTGGTCTCCCCGGACCCTGCATTCACTATATCCGGTCTCCCCGGACCCTGCATTCACTATATCCAGTCTCCCCGGACCCCGCATTCACTATATCTGGTTCCCCCGGACCCTGCATTCACTATATCCGGTTCCCCCGGACCCTGCATTCACTATATCTGCTCTCCCCGGACCCTGCATTCACTATATCCGGTCTCCCCGGACCCTGCATTCACTATATCCAGTCTCCCCGGACCCCGCATTCACTATATCTGGTTCCCCCGGACCCTGCATTCACTATATCCGGTCTCCCCGGACCCTGTCTTCACTATATCCAGTCTCCCTGGACTCCGCATTCACTATATCTGGTCTCCCCGGACCCTGCATTCACTATATCCGCTCTTCCCGGACCCTGCATTCACTATATCTGCTCTCCCTGGACCCTGCATTCACTATATCCGGTCTCCCCGGACCCTGCATTCACTTTATCCGGTTCCCCCGGACCCTGCATTCACTATATCTGGTCTCCCACAGTACACATAATATGGAAATGCAATTATTTTACCAAATATAAACTGCTAAATACCTTTTCTCATCAACAGTATAGAGCAGTCTTGTGACTCCTATCAGTGTTCAGCAGAGCACTGGTTTAAGCTTGTAGGAGTTTTCTTTCTGCTCTACGAGGATGCTGAACCCCTAACCTCTGTCTGGACAGTGTTGATTGGCCCTGTGCTGATTGGCCCTGTGCTGATCACATGCACTCTCCCAATAAAAAAAAAAACCTCTCCTAGCAATACACACCAAACTGAGCATGTCCATAGTGACTACACATGATATGTCTAGAGCCGGAGTACTGCCGCTAAAATTTAATATGAGATTCCCTGCTGCTTTCAGATTCGCTAAAAGTCTTTGGGGCGGTACTATAGGAAGAAATAGGCACTGGGGTGCGGACTGGGCGGTAGTTAAACGCTAGTGGGGTGCCAGACTAGGGTTGCCACCTCATCCCTTTATAACTGAACACATATTAATTACACAGGTGCCTTATCTGCATTAAATCAACCTCAGAAGCTGTGTAATTAATATGTGTTCAGGTTTAGAGGGATGAGGTGGCAGACATGCGCCCTATTTGCTTAATTAAGCTATGCTTGTCCCCCCAACACCCCGCTCTGCTCCCCCACTTTCATAGTAGCTGGCAAACTCCATCCATTGCCTTTTAGAAACCAAGCACGGCACCTGGGAGAGCATATGGGTGGGTATTCTACTGTGGAGCCTTCTGAGGCTACTGACCTCTCCCCTTATCTCCCTCTCATCCTCTCACCCCTCCCTGCCCCCCACCCCTCTTCTCTCTCTCCCCACCCCCTCTCAGCCTCACCCCCTTTCTCACCCCCCTGTCTCTCACCCTCACCCCCTCTCTCCCTCCCCCTGTCTCATTCACCCCTTTTCTCTCCCTCACCCCCTTTCTCTCCCCCTCACCCCCTCTCACTCCCCTCCTCTCTCACCCCTCTCTCTTCCCCCCTTTTCTCTCACCCCCCTCTCTCACTCCCCTCTCTTCCCCCCACTCCCTCACCCCCTCTCTCACTCCCCTCCTCTCCCACCCCCATCTCTCACCCCCTCTCTCTCTCTCCCCCTTCTTCACCCACCTCTCTCCCCCCCTCCCTCACTCACCTCTCCCCCCCCCCTCCCTCACCCACCTCTCTTCTTCACCTCTCTCACCCCCCTCTCTTCCCCCCCTCACCCCCCTCTCTCTTCCCCCCTCCCTCACCCACCTATCTCTTTCCCCTCCTTTACCCACCTCTCTCTTTCCCCCTCCTTTACCCACCTCTCTCTTCCCCCCTCCCTCACCCACCTCTCTCTTCCCCCCTCTCTCTTCCCCCCTCACCCCCTCTCTCACGCACCTCCTCCTCTCTCATCCCCTCCTCCTTTCTCATCCCCTCCTCTCATCCTCATCTCCCCTCTAACCTCCCTCTCTCCCCCTCACCCCCTCCCTCCACCCTCTCACCCCCTCTCACCTCCCTCTCTCTCATCCCCCTCTCTCACCCCCCTCTCTCACCCCTCTCTCTCACCCCTCTCTCTCTCTCATCCCCCTCTCTCACCCCCCTCTCTCTCTCATCCCCCTCTCTCACCCCTCTCTCTCTCATCCCCCTCTCTCACCCCCTCTCTCTCTCATCCCCCTCTCACCCCCTCTCTCTCTCTCATCCCCTCTCCCTCTCTCAACCCCTCTCACTCTCTCAACCCTCTCTCTCATCCCCTCTCTCATCTCCTCTCTTTCTTACCCCCTCTCTCTCTCCACTTCTCTCTCACTCCCCCTTTGTCTCCCCCCCTTTCACACCCCCCTCTGTCTCCCACTCTCTCACCCCCTCTCACCTCGTTCTCACCTCTCTCTCTCCTCCCTCCCTCTCTCCTCCCTCCCTCTCTCCTGTCCCTCTCTCCTCCCTCCCCCACCCCTCTCTCTCACCCCTCTCTCACCCCTCTTTCGCAACCCTCTCTCTCACTCCTCTCCCCCACCCCTCTTTCCCCCCCTCCCTCTCACCCCTCTCTCACCCCCTCCCTCTCCCCCCTCTCCCCCTCCTCCCTCTCCCCCCCTCTCTCCCTCTCCCCCCCTCTCTCCCTCTCCCTCCTCCCTCTCTTCCTCCTTCTCCCTCTCTCCCTTCTTCTCCCTCTCTCCCTCCTTCTCTCTCCCCCCTCCTTCTCTCTCCCCCCTCCTTCTCCCTCTCTCCCCCCTCCCTCTCTCCCCTTTCCCTCTCTCCCCCCTCCCTCTCCCCCTCCTTCTCCCCCTCCTTCTCCCTCTCTCCCCCTCCATCTTCCTCCTCCCTCCCTCTCTCCCTCCCCCCTCTCCCTCCCATCTCTTTCCCTCCCGTCTCTTTCCCTCCCGTCTCTTTCCCTCCCCCCTCTCCCCCCCCTCTCTCTCCCCCCCTCTCTCCCTCCCCTCTCTTCCCCCCTCTCTCTCCATCCCCCCTCTCCCCCCCTCTCCCCCCCTCTCTCTCCCCCTCTCTCTCCCTCCCCCCTTTTTCTCTCCCCCTCCCCCCTTTTTCTCTCCCCCTCCCCCTTTTTCTCTCCCCCCTCCCCCCTCTCCCCCCCTCTTTCTCCCTCTCTCCCCCCTCTCTCCCTCCCTCTCCCCCCCCTCTCCCCCCCTCTCTCCTCTCCTCTCCCCTCCCCTCTTCTCCTCCCCCCCCTCTTCTCCTCCCCTCCTCTCCCCTTCTCTCCCCTTCCCCTCCCCTCTCTTCCCTCCCCTCCCCTTCCCCTTCCCCTCCCCCCTCCCCTCTCTCCCCTCCCCCTCTCTCCCTACTGGTCAAAGCACACAGACTGGGGAGCCAACACACGTCTTATTATATTTCTTGCGGCACAACCCTCTCTTCTTCGGATCTTGTCTTGTCTGAGAGATTTATCTCATTTTGTATTTATCAGCTGATCATTGAGTACCTTCCATTAATAGCACCCGCAAAGTCGTTCCTACAAAATGTTACCAAAAGTTTTTTTTTTTTTAATTTGTCTCAATTTTTGCCATGCGAGCTGCCTAGGTGAATCTAGCGTGAAGTGACTTTGTTTATAAATAAAGCCACATTAGGTTTAGGGTCAGCATTAGGGCTGCTTTCTCAATCTACTTTTGAGGCATTCACTAGAACCAGAAGGGGGGGGAACTTAAAAAAAACGAGAATGCAAAATTTGGTGCAGCTTGGCATAGAAACCAATCAGCTTTAATTTTTTTTTTTTTTTTGTCAAAACCTAATCGAACAAGCTGATTGGCTACCAGACGCAGATCTGCACCAGATATTGCATTTTCCACTTTTAGTAAATCAACCCCACAAAGTCCTTGACCCCTCAATGGATGGATATGAAAATGGGATTTTAGGGAAAGCGGCCTTTGCGTGTTCCAGCTCCTTACTGTGTAATAGAAATTCAGCATGGCCTTCTATTATGGAGAATGAAATGGGGGGAGCTGGGACACATAAAGGACTTCCCCCATCCTCTGGAACTCCCTACCCCAATCCATCAGACTGTCACGTACCCTCCTCACCTTCAGGCGCACCCTGAAAACCCATCTCTTCAGGCAAGTCTACCCCACCCTCACCTAACAGCCGTTCTCCTCCACTCCTCCTACCACTCCATCCCCCACAGCCACTTCCTCCTGTACCTCTACCCCCTCCCTCCTAGATTGTAAGCTCGAAAGAGCAGGGTCCTCTAACCCCTCGTGTATTGTATTGCTACTGTATTGTCTCATGTACTGTCCTCCACTACAATGTACAGTGCTGAGCAAACCTTTTGGCGCTATATAAATACTGTATAATAATATAAAAGGTGGGTGGGGTCACCTAAAACTTCAAGGTGGTCGGCAATTACGGGAAGTAGACCTTGCTGTTGGAGCAATCCAATACATATAGAAAGTCAGGGGTTCAAGCCACCAGGCTTCTCTTACTGCAGTAAAACATCACTTTTGGGTGGACTGATCCTTTAAGGAAGTGCATGGCTTCCATTAAAAAAAACATCACATTTGGGTGGACTGATCCTTTAAGGAAGTGCATGGCTTCCATAAAAAAAATCACTTTCGGGTGGACTGATCCTTTAAGGAAGTTCATGGCTTCCATAAAAAAAATCACTTTTAGGTGGACTGATCCTTTAAGGAAGTGCATGGCTTCCATAAAAAAAAACATCACATTTGGGTGGACTGATCCTTTAAGGAAGTGCATGGCTTCCATAAAAAAAATCACTTTCGGGTGGATTGATACTTTAAGGAAGTGCATGGCTTCCATTAAAAAAAACATCATTTTTGGGTGGACTGAACCTTTAAGGAAATGCATGGCTTCCATAAAAAAATATAACTTTTGGGTGGACTGATCCTTTAAGGAAGTGCATGGCTTCCATAAAAAAATATAACTTTTGGGTGACCTGATCCTTTAAGGAAGTGCATGGCTTCCATAAAAAAAATCACTTTTAGGTGGACTGATCCTTTAAGGAAGTGCATGGCTTCCATAAAAAAAAACATCACATTTGGGTGGACTGATCCTTTAAGGAAGTGCATGGCTTCCATAAAAAAATCACTTTCGGGTGGATTGATACTTTAAGGAAGTGCATGGCTTCCATTAAAAAAACATCATTTTTGAGTGGACTGAACCTTTAAGGAAATGCATGGCTTCCATAAAAAAATATAACTTTTGGGTGGACTGATCCTTTAAGGAAGTGCATGGCTTCCATAAAAAACATCACTTTTGGGTGGACTGATCCTTTAAGGAAGTGCATGGCTTTCATTAAAAAAAACATCATTTTTGGGTGGACTGATCCTTTAAGGAAGTGCATGGCTGATCTGAAAACCTTTGTATTTTTGGCAATGAGTGGCTGCGTCGGTTTACCGCGGCATTAGCCGTAGGACCTTTGGAGTTCTTTGAGTTGTGAAACTTTGATGGGTCGGCCCAATCGGAAACCTATCAGGCGGACCGCATTTTAGCGATTCTATGAAAAATACGCTTGACGATCCCCCGCCCACCGAGGTCGCACAATTTATGATTCCTTATCGCTTGCAAGTTCGCAGAAGAATCGCCTAGACCTCTTGGATTGGCCGGTTTCCGGCTTTGCCCCTCAGATTTAAAGGCGAAAGGGAGGCTGTCCCCTTTAATCTGATGCCGCAGCTTGCAGATCTCGCAGTCCGTCCACGACAGGGGGGGGGCCTCGGGGATGAGCGTTTTTTTTTTTGCCCTTCCCCCACGGCAGGTGTGACTTGACTGCTCCCAGAGTTACCTCTCGCTGATTTGCGATGGGCTGCATGTCAGAGAGCATGTGGGATGAATAGCAAATCCCCCCCAACTGCCCCACCTCATGAATGCACAATTTATGCAAATAAGCCCCCCCCCCTCCTAACCGAAAAAGAAGGGCCATACCGCAGCCTTCTGTCACCGGGTCTCACTCCTCGACTGCCAGACACAATTAGGACCCCCCATGCCTGGGTCACAGACAAAGCCGCCGGGTGACTTGATTAGATTGCTGCGATTTGATGAAACACTCGTATGTGTCGCATGCCCTCCCCTCGCCGCCCCCCCCCCCTTTGATGGCTCTGAATGGGTTAAACCGGGCGCACGTGCCCTCTTCTTTTTTTTTTCAAGAGAAAAGTCCATTATGTACGCCGTCCTACTGGGAATGGCGGCGCCGTCACGCACTGCGCAACTGCCTGCAATTATCGGCACACTGCTGCACTCGAGGTGCGCACTGCCGGAACTAGGCAGCTTTTTTTTTTTTTCTTTGAGGACCACAAGTCCCAGCTATTTCCTGATCATTTGGGGCTGAGACATAGATCACATTGGACAAAGGATCCTACATACGAGCGTAGATGCGGCCTACTCGCTAACCGCCTCCGGTGTCCAGCCCAGTGTGCTAGAATTCTTCCGCGGAGCTTTTCCGTCCTTTTGAAATGATTTTCTACATCAGATCGTTCAGATGGCGTTGTCAGTTCTTACCTGTTATTTATTAACAATCAGATCTACTCGGCACAACCTCTTCTTCCTGTTAATGCGCCATTTACAGCACGGTGCTCTATAGCATTGTACTTAAAAAAAAAAAAAAAAAAAAAAAAAAAGAAAACATAAAGAAAAAAAAGAAAAAGAAAAGAAAAAAAAAAGTACAATAAAAGGAATTAATAACAATAGAAGGAATTAATAACAACCAAACATAATGCAAATGTTGGGGTATTCCACTACTTTCTAATGGGCCCCCGCTCCTCCCCACACCACTACACCAGAAAAAAAAAGAAGAAAAGAAAAAAAAAAGAAAAGAAAAGAAAAGAAAAAAAAAGAAAAGAAAAAAAGGAAAAAAAAAGTACAATAGCAGGAAGTAATAACAACCAAACATAATGCAAATGTTGGGGTATTCCACTACTTTCTAATGGGCCCCTGCTCCTCCCCACACCACTACACCAGAAAAAAAAGAAGAAAAGAAAAAAAAAAGAAAAGAAAAGAAAAGAAAAAAAGGAAAAAAAAAGTACAATAGCAGGAAGTAATAACAAACAAACATAATGCAAATGTTGGGGTGTTCCACTACTTTCTAATGGGCCCCCGCTTCTCAACACACCACTACACCAGAAAAAAAAGAAGAAAAGAAAATAAAATAAAAAAAAAGAAAGTACAATAGCAGGAAGTAATAACAACCAGGGGTGGACTGACCATTTGGAAACTCGGCACTGCCCGAGGGCCCGGGGTCAGTAGGGGGCCCCATGAGATGCCCCTGGTACATTTTTTATAGGCTTTTTTGAGTTTGGGCAAGGACCCAGGGGCCCCATGATCCCATTTTGCCCAGGGGCCCCATGAGTTGTCAGTCCGCCCCTGATAACAACCAAACATAATGCAAATGTTGGGGTATTCCACTACTTTCTAATGGGCCCCCGCTCCTCCACACACCACTACACCAGAAGAAAAAAGAAGAAAAGAAAAGAAAAGAAAAAAAAAAAAAAAGAAAGTACAATAGCAGGAAGTATTAACAACCAAACATAATGCAAATGTGGGGGGGTATTCCACTACTTTCTAATGGGCCCCCGCTCCTCAACACACCACTACTCCAGAAAAAAAAAGAAGAAAAGAAAATAAAAGAAAAAAAAAGAAAAGAAAAAAAAAGAAAGTACAATAGCAGGAAGTAATAACAACCAAACATAATGCAAATGTTGGGGTATTCCACTACTTTCTAATGGGCCCCCGCTTCTCAACATACCACTACACAAGAAAAAAAAAGAAAAAAAGAAAAGAAAAAAAAAAGAAAAAGAAAAGAAAGTACAATAGTAGTAAGTAATATCCACCAAACATAATGCAAATGTGGGGGGGTATTCCACTACTTTCTAATGGGCCCCCGCTTCCCAACACACCACTACACAAGAAAAAAAAGAAAAAAAAGAAAAGAAAAAAAGAAGAAAAAAAAAAAAAAGAAAGTACAATAGTAGGAAGTAATAACAACCAAACATAATGCAAATGTTGGGGTATTCCACTACTTTCTAATGGGCCCCCGCTTCTCAACATACCACTACACAAGAAAAAAAAAGAAGAAAAGAAAATAAAAGAAAAAAAAAAAGAAAGTACAATAGCAGGAAGTAATAACAACCAAACATAATGCAAATGTGGGGGGGTATTCCACTACTTTCTAATGGGCCCCCGCTCCTCAACACACCACTACACAAGAAAAGAAAAGAAAAAAGAAAAGAAAAAAAAGAAAAGAAAAAAAAAAAGAAAGTACAATAGTAGGAAGTAATATCCACCAAACATAATGCAAATGTGGGGGGGGGGGGTATTCCACTACTTTCCAATGGGCCCCCCGACATACGTCACTCCTCAACACACCACCACACATAGATGAGTATACATGCTGGGGGCCACGGATGTTTTCTGTTGTTGGATCTCATTAAGGGCCCACAGCTGATGAATGAGCGCACACAATGCATGTGTGTTAATGGGCTCTTAGGAAGTATATAATGGAAGACAAGAAGGCAGGATGTCTCTCAGTACACGGCATACAGAAGTGATACATTGTAGTGTTTGGAGATGTACACTGTATGGAACGATGGATGATAACAGCGTGAAGATGGTAATAAGAGCTAAAGGGGATAAAAGAGAGAAAATTAAAAAGCGAAAATATGTTATAATTTATTCTAATAATTTATTAATGTTTATTCTAAAATGTATTAATATTTATTCTAATATTTTAGTAATATTCTAATATTTTAAGGGGTGTAAAAGAATGAAAATGAAAAACCCAGAACAGTTTTGGACTGACAACTCATGGGGCCCCCGGGCAATAGGGGATCATGGGGCCCCTGTGTCCTTGCCCAAACTCAAAAACCCCTATGAAAAAGGTACCAGGGGCATCTCATGGGGCCCCCTACTGACCCCGGACCCTCAATAGGGGATCATGGGGCCCCTGTGTCCTTGCCCAAACTCAAAAAAGCCTATGAAAAAGGTACCAGGGGCATCTCATGGGGCCCCCTACTGACCCCGGGCCCTCGGGCAGTGCCTGAGTTTCCAAATGGTCAGTCCGCCCCTGGGCCTGGTCTACATGCTGGTCTAAGGGCTGAAGCAGGACGCTCCATGGGGCAGCCAGGCAGGTAGTATTTTCAGAAGGAGGGGTCTGTAACCGTAGGCTGTTTGTTCTTGTGACAGGTTCGGATCCGGAAAAAGACCATCTGTCTGCCGTATAGCACTTATCTACGCTGCGCTGGGCTTCCAACATTGACTGTATGGTCCTCTGTTTTAGGGTGACAACGCTCTGTCCCTGTCTCCCAATATTGATTCTACGTTGTCACCCTGTCACATGGGCTTCTGATGGAGACTATAAGTGACCTTTTCAATATGCATTACATAGGCATGGTCCTCTGTTATAGGGTGACAACGCTCTGTCCCTGTCTCCCAATTTTGACTCTATGTTGTCACCCTGTCACATGGGCTTCTGAAAGAGACAATAAGTGGCCTTTTAATTAGGTTTTACATAGGCATGGTCCACTGTTAAAAGGGTGACAACGCTCTTTCTCTGTCTCCCAACGTTGTCACCCTGTCACATGGGCTTCTGATGGAGACTATAAGTGTCCTTTTCAATGCATATTACATTGGCATGAGCCCCTGTTATAGGGGGACAATGCTCTTTCTCTGTCTCCCAACGTTGTCACCCTGGCACATGGGCTTCTGATGGAGACTATAAGTGGCTTTTTCAATGTGTATTATATAGGCATAGTCGTCTGTTATAGGGTGACAACGCTTTGTCCCTGTCTCCCAATGTTGTCACCCTGTCACATGGGCTTCTGATGGAGACTATAAGTGGCCTTTTCAATACGTATTACATTGGCATGACCCTCTGTTATAGGATGACAATGTTCTGTCCCTGTCTCCCAATTTTCATTCTTTGTTTTCACCCTGTCACATGGGCTTTTGATGGAGACAATAAGTGGCCTTTTTGAACACACATTACACAGATGTGAGTTTGCTGTTACAGGGTGACAACGCTCTGTCCAAGCCTCTGAATTCAGATCCTACGTTGTCACCCTGGCTCATGGGCTTCCGATGAAGACTATAAGTGGCCATTTTTAGTACATATTACATAGACATGAACCACTGTTATAAGGTGACAACACACTGTCCCAGTCTCCCAATTTTGATCCTGTCTTGTCACCCAGTCACATGGGCTTCTTCTGTTACAGGGTGACAACGCTCTGTCCCAGTCTGCGAATTCTGTTTCTACGTTGCCACCCTGGCACATGGGCTTCCGATGAAGACTATAAATGGCCTTTTTTAGCACATATTACATAGACATGACCCACTGTTATAAGGTGACAACACACTGTCCCAGTCTCCCAATTTTGATCCTATGTTGTCACCCAGTCACATGGGCTTCTGCTGTTACAGGGTGACAACGCTCTGTCCCAGTCTGCAAATTCTGATCCTACGTTGTCACCCTGGCATGTGGGCTTCTGCTGTTACAGGGTGACATCGCTCTGTCCCAGTCTCCGAATTCTGATCCTACGTTGTCACCCAGTCACATGGGCTTCTGCTGTTACAGGGTGACAACGCTCTGTCCCAATCTGTGAATTCTGATCCTAAGTTGTCACCCAGTCACATGGGCTTCTGCTGTTACAGGGTGACAACGCTCTGTCCCAGTCTGCGAATTCTGATCCTACGTTGTCACCCTGGCATGTGGGCTTCTGCTGTTACAGGGTGACATCGCTCTGTCCCAGTCTCCGAATTCTGATCCTACGTTGTCACCCAGTCACATGGGCTTCTGCTGTTACAGGGTGACAACGCTCTGTCCCAATCTGTGAATTCTGATCCTACGTTGTCACCCAGTCACATGGGCTTCTGCTGTTACAGGGTGACAACGCTCTGTCCCAGTCTGCGAATTCTGATCCTACGTTGTCACCCTGGCATGTGGGCTTCCGATAAAGACTATAAGTGGCCTTTTTTAACACACATTACACAGATGTGAGTTTGCTGTTACAGGGTGACAACGGTCTGTCCCAGTCTCCCAATTTTGATCCTATGTTGTCACCCTGGCACATGGGCTTCTGCTGTTACAGGGTGACAATGCTCTGTCCCAATCTGTGAATTCTGAACCTATGTTGTCACCCTGGCACATGTGCTTCTGCTGTTACAGGGTGACAACGCTCTGTCCCAGTCTCTGAATTCTGATCCTACGTTGTCACCATGGCACATGGGCTTCTGATGGAGCCTATAAGCGGCCTTTTTTAACACACACGGTCCACTGTTGTCACCATCAGGAAACCCGCTCTGAGAAATCCTATGCAGCCATCACTGGACCGCATATAGGCATGAAGCGGCTGCAAAGAGCCTGCGGGAGATCCGCACCACAAAGCCGTGAAAACAAGTATTTTTTTTTATTAGAATGGCAATTGTTAATAATACACGGCGCTTTAGCAAACAAAACGTCATCCATTTCGGGTTTGCATCTGCTTCAGTGTGGCCAGTGGTCTCAGCGGTGAAGGGGTTAAGCTGGGAGGCTGCGGTGGGGGGTGGGGTGGGGGGGTCCAATTGTCCCAGCAGTCTGTTGGGCTTTGGTTGGGGGGGGGGTTTCAGGGAGAACAATAGCTGTAAAGGGTCACTGTGATGCTAATCAGCTTCCGTTGCCCCACTGCTGCCCAATGGCGGGGAGACAGCTGGGACCCTTCTCTGTGCTGTCAGGACGAGGACATATTGCTTGTCCTGGGGAAGGGAACAAATTCAACAGGACAGCCTGCCCATCTGTCACCCAGCCAAGCCCCGCGCAGACAAAGGCCGCCACACATTGTGCGGAGCAGGCCCCAGCTGAAAGCCGCTGCGTAGGTGTGCGAGGGGCACGCCGCGGACTGCGGCAGGTGCGCCGGGGGGGGGGGGGGGGGTGTCCTCCTCTCTTTTTTTTTTTTTAAATGTTTATACAGGAATCCCTCATTAAAAATGACATTTTTTTTCTTTTCTTTTTTTTCTGCAAAGCAAATGAAGCTTACGCCCAGAGAGCTGTTTGAAAGCCTTTTGGGGGCCAGCTGCCGCAGCGACGTCGTTGGAGTGCTCACCTCGCTAAGTACGACTAGTTAACGCTTTTTATAGAAAAAATCCTTTCTTTATTTTTGGGGCAGCTGTTAATTTGCGGCCCGGTACCCCCCCCCCCCCCCCCCCCGTGAAACCACGTCTTTCTCTGGAATCCTCTTCATTTTTGTTTTTTTTTGTTGATTGCAAAATTCGGATGACTGAATTTCATGTCATTTTCCAGGTGTCTGTCTATGACCCTCGTGGGGAGATTTTCTCTCATTTCCTGTCCCTGTGATGCCCAGACAAGACATGAGGAAGGTTTTCAGTAGACAGTAAAGATACAACCAGGGGTCCAAGGGTCTGTCTGTGGCCCCCGTTGGGGAGATTTTCTCTCATTTCCTGTCCCTGTGATGCCCAGACAAGAAATGAGGAAGGTTTTCAGTACACAGTAAAGATACAACCAGGAGTCCAAGTGTCTGTCTGTGACCCCCGTTGGGGAGATTTTCTCTCATTTCCGGTCCCTGTAATGCCCAGACAAGAAATGAGGAAGGTTTTCAGTAGAGACACAATAAAAATATGACCAGGGGTCCAAGGGTCTGTCTGTGACCCCTGTTGGGGAGATTTTATCTCATTTCCTGTCTCTGTGATGCCCAGACAAGAAATGAAGGTTTTCAGTACACAATAAAGATACAACCAGGAGTCCAAGTGTCTGTCTGTTAACCCCGTTGGGGAGATTTTGTTTCATTTCCTGTCCTTGTGATGCCCAGACAAGAAATGAGGAAGGTTTTCAGTACACAAAGATACGACCAGGAGTCCAAGGGTCTGTTTATGACCCGCGTTGGGGAGATTTTCTCTCATTTCCTGTTCCTGTGATGCCCAGACAAGAAATTGAAGGTTTTCAGTAAAAATGCAATAAAAATACGACCAGGGGTCCAAGGGTCTATCTGTGACCCCCATTGGGGAGATTTTGTCTCATTTCCTGTCCCTGTGATGCCCAGACAAGACATGAGGAAGGTTTTCAGTACACAATAAAGATACAACCAGGGGTCCTAGGGTATGTCTGTGACCCCTGTTGGAGAGATTTTGTCTCATTTCCTGTCCCGGTGATGCCCAGACAAGAAATGAGGAATGTTTTCAGCAAAAGAAGCAATAAAAATGCGATCAGGGGTCCAAGGGTCTGTCTGTGACCCCCATTGGGGAGATTTACTCTCATTTCCGGTCCCTGTGACGCCCAGACAAGAAACGAGGAAGGTTTTCAGTAGAGACACAATAAAAATATGACCAGGGGTCCAAGGATCTGTCTATGACCCCCGTTGGGGAGATTTTGTCTCATTTCCTGTCCTTGTGATGCCCAGACAAGAAATGAGGAAGGTTTTCAGTACACAGTAAAGACACAACCAGGGGTCCAAGGGTCTGTCTGTGACCCCCGTTGGAGAGATTTTCTCTCATTTCCTGTCCCGGTGATGCCCAGACAAGAAATGAGGAAGGTTTTCAGCAAAAGACGCAATAAAAATGCGATCAGAGGTCCAAAGGTCCATCTCTGACCCCCGTTGGGGAGATTTTGTCTCATTTCCGGTCCTTGTGATGCCCAGACAAGAAATGAGGAAGGTTTTCAGTACACATTAAAGATACGACCAGGAGTCCAAAGGTCCATCTGTGACCCCCGTTGGGGAGATTTTGTCTAATTTCCTGTCCCGGTGATGCCCAGACATGAAATGAGGAAGGTTTTCAATAGAGACACAATAAAGATACGACCAGGGGTCCAAGGGTCGTCTGTGACCCCCGTTGGGGAGATTTTCTCTCATTTCCGGTCCCGGTGATGCTCAGACAAGAAATGAAGGTTTTCAGTAGAGACACAATAAAGATACGACCAGGGGTCCAAGGGTCTGTCTGTGACCCCCATTGGGGAGATTTTGTCTCATTTCCTGTCCCGGTGATGCTCAGGCAATGAGGAAGGTTTTCAGTACACAGTAAAGATACGACCAGGGGTCCAAGGGCAGCCCATTGAAGTGAATAGGATGTCATATGCGCGACATGTAGAATCGCAGCACACATGTGCGTCTTTTGCACACCAGACCACATGATGCTGCAACCCCTCGCAGTTCGGTGCGCCGCAATTTTACAAAAGGGTTGTGGACTTCTCTTCCCGCATATCAGGCAGGTAGGGCAGCCCATTGAAATGAAAGAGCTGCCCTACAGGCAACGCACACAAAATGCGCGGACTTGTGCATGCGCTAGTTTGCGCCGTTCTGGAATCTTCTGATTTTTGATCAAATTTAGGTAAATACAAACCCTTGATTTGGAGTGTCCCTGTCTGAACCGTGCGGAGGAGAGGATTGGAATAAAAAAAAGCTCGCTGATGATTTAAAAATGTATTTGTTCAGCGCGTCTGCGGCTCCTCCGCTTTATCTCACCAGAGCAGCTGGCGGAATATTAACGAGGAGCTGCGCTAACAAGTCGCCCCAAATTAGCACCCTCTGCGTTTTCAGTTTTAACTGGGGCCAATTTGCAGTGAATCTTTCAGCTGGTTATAATTAGGTTACCGCTCGCGAAAGCCTGCGTCAGCGATGGGTGGGGTTAAGCCGCCATTCGAGGTGGGGACGGGAGCGCTCTGCTCCAAGGTGAAGGTGACTTAGAATTGTGCTGACGAGTAATCAGCAGTGGAAAATGGGCAGCTCAGGAAATATAAAATCACTAGTCCTAGTAAATGCAGCTTTTCATGATCATCTGAACAGGCAGCCCCTGTAGGCCCGGTCCTCATCAGAATTGTACTGATCCATGGGATTCAATACTTTGACTCAGAACTAGTATTTGGTTTTTGATTTCTGCCTTTACTTATGAATATTCCAGACATGTCACATTATATTCCGGACAGGACACATTATATTCCGGACATGACACATTATATTCCGGACATGTCACATTGTATTCCAGACATGTCATGTTATATCCTGGACATGGCACATTGTATTCCAGACATGACACATTGTATTCCGGACATGTCATATTATATCCTGGACATGGCACATTGTATTCCGGACATGTCACATTATATTCCGGACATGTCACGTTATATTCCGGACATGACACATTGTATTCCGGATATGTCACATTGTATTCCGGACATGACACATTATATTCTGGACATATCACATTGTATTCCGGACATGGGACATTATATTCCAGACATGGGACATTATATTCCGGACATGGGACATTGTATTCCGGATATATCACATTATATTCCGGACATGGGACATTATATTCCAGACATGGGACATTATATTCCGGACACGGGACACATTGTATTCCGGACATGGGACATTATATTCCGGATATATCACATTATATTCCGGACATGGGACATTATATTCCGGACATGGGACATTATATTCCGGACATGAGACATTATATTCCAGACATGGCACATTGTATTCCGGACATGGCACATTGTATTCCGGAAATGGGACATTGTATTCTGGACATGGCACATTGTATTGCGGACACGGGACATTGTATTCCGGACATATCACATTGTATTCCGGACACGGGACATTGTATTCCGGACATGGGACATTATATTCCGGACATGTCATATTATATTCCAGACATGGGACATTGTATTCCGGACATGGGACATTATATTCCGGACATGGCACATTATATTCCGGACATGGCACATTGTATTCCGGACATGACACATTATATTCCAGACATGGGACATTATATTCCAGACATGGGACATTATATTCCGGACATGGGACATTATATTCCAGACATGACACATTATATTCCAGACATGGGACATTATATTCCAGACATGACACATATTCCAGACATGGGACATTATATTCCGGACATATCACATTATATTCCGGACATGGGACATTATATTCCGGACATATCACATTATATTCCGGACATGGGACATTATATTCCGGACATGACACATTATATTCCAGACATGGGACATTGTATTCCGGACATGGGACATTATATTTTGGACATGGCACATTATATTCCGGACATGACACATTATATTCCGGACATGGCACATTGTATTCCGGACATGACACATTATATTCCGGACATGGGACATTATATTCCGGACATGACACATTATATTCCAGACATGGGACATTATATTCCAGACATGGGACATTATATTCCGGACATGGGACATTATATTCCGGACACGGGACATTATATTCCAGACATGACACATTATATTCCAGACATGGGACATTATATTCCGGACATGGGACATTATATTCCAGACATGACACATTATATTCCAGACATGGGACATTATATTCCAGACATGACACATTATATTCCAGACATGACACATTATATTCCAGACATGGGACATTATATTCCGGACATGGGACATTATATTCCAGACATGACACATTATATTCCGGACATGGGACATTATATTCCGGACATGGGACATTATATTCCGGACATGGGACATTATATTCCAGACATGGGACATTATATTCCGGACATGGGACATTATATTCCAGACATGGGACATTATATTCCGGACATGGGACATTATATTCCAGACATGACACATTATATTCCAGACATGGGACATTATATTCCAGACATGGGACATTATATTCCAGACATGACACATTATATTCCAGACATGACACATTATATTCCAGACATGACACATTATATTCCAGACATGACACATTATATTCCAGACATGGGACATTATATTCCAGACATGGGACATTATATTCCGGACATGGGACATTATATTCCGGACACGGGACATTATATTCCAGACATGACACATTATATTCCAGACATGGGACATTATATTCCGGACATGGGACATTATATTCCAGACATGACACATTATATTCCAGACATGGGACATTATATTCCAGACATGACACATTATATTCCAGACATGACACATTATATTCCAGACATGGGACATTATATTCCGGACATGGGACATTATATTCCAGACATGACACATTATATTCCGGACATGGGACATTATATTCCGGACATGGGACATTATATTCCGGACATGGGACATTATATTCCAGACATGGGACATTATATTCCGGACATGGGACATTATATTCCAGACATGGGACATTATATTCCGGACATGGGACATTATATTCCAGACATGACACATTATATTCCAGACATGGGACATTATATTCCAGACATGGGACATTATATTCCAGACATGACACATTATATTCCAGACATGACACATTATATTCCAGACATGACACATTATATTCCAGACATGGGACATTATATTCCAGACATGGGACATTATATTCCGGACATGGGACATTATATTCCGGACATGGGACATTATATTCCGGACATGGGACATTATATTCCGGACATGGGACATTATAGAGATTTTCTCTTCCAGCAAACAATTCTTCTACTTCCCAGAGACTTCTTTGGACTTTTCATGTTTATTTATGTTGCTCAATCACCTATTTATTTATTTATATGGTTTTTATTTATATTTTTGCTGCTACTGAATCACTTGCGGGTCCTTTTCTGGTTTAACTGATTGTTGTTTGAAATGGCAGCACTGTAATCTATACTTCATTTAATCATTTTTTATTGTTTGATTTCCATTGGCTCTCACACATCTAGCGCCAAAGTCTTTTGTTTTTCAGAGATTTTGTATCATTTTTCCAAGAAGCTCCTAGAATCATTAATAGTCATCTGTAAGCTCCAGTCCAGTGACTGTGCCTAGGCTCAGATGACATCATCAATCAGTAGCATTCAGTAGGAAGCATTTCCTCAGTCTCCTCTCCTCCAGACTCAGAGACTGTTACATTGTACCCAGGGGTGGACTGACAACTCATGGGGCCCCCGGGCGGCCCTCCAGCTGTTGGAAAACTAGAATTCCCATCATGCTTCTGCCTTTGGGAGCCATGCTTGTAACTGTCAATCTTGCAATGTCTCATGGGACTTGTAGTTTGGCAACAGCTGGAGGGCCGCTAGTTTGACACCTTTGGTCTAGAGCAGGGGCGGACTGACAACTCATGGGGCCCCCGGGCAATAGGGGATCATGGGGCCCCTGTGTCCTTGCCCAAACTCAAAAAAGCCTATGAAAAAGGTACCAGGGGCATCTCATGGGGCCCCCTACTGACCCCGGGCCCTCGGGCAGTGCCCAAGTTTCCAAATGGTCAGTCCGCCCCTGGGCCTGGTCTACATACTGGTCTAAGGGCTGAAGCAGGACGCTCCGTGGGGCAGCCAGGCAGGTAGTATTTTCAGAAGGAGGGGTCTGTAACCGTAGGCTGTTTGTTCTTGTGACAGGTTCAGATCCAGAAAAAGACCATCTGTCTGCTGTATAGCACTTATCTACGCTGCGCTGGGCTTCCAACATTGACTGTATGGTCCTCTGTTATAGGGTGACAACGCTCTGTCCCTGTCTCCCAATATTGATTCTACGTTGTCATCCTGTCACATGGGCTTCTGATGGAGACTATAAGTGTCCTTTTCAATATGTATTACATAGGCATGGTCCTCTGTTATAGGGTGACAACGCTCTGTCCCTGTCTCCCAATATTGATTCTACGTTGTCACCCTGTCACATGGGCTTCTGATGGAGACTATAAGTGTCCTTTTCAATGTGTATTACATAGGCATGGTCCTCTGTTATAGGGTGACAACGCTCTGTCCCTGTCTCCCAATATTGATTCTACGTTGTCACCCTGTCACATGGGCTTCTGATGGAGACTATAAGTGTCCTTTTCAATATGTATTACATAGGCATAGTCCTCTGTTATAGGGTGACAACGCTCTGTCCCTGTCTCCCAATTTTGATTAGGTTTTACATAGGCATGGTCTACTGTTAAAAGGGTGACAACGCTCTTTCCCTGTCTCCCAACGTTGTCATTCTATCACATGGCCTTCTGATGGAGACTTTAAGTGGCCTCTTCAATGCATATTACATTGGCATGACCCTCTGTTATAGGGGTACAACGCTCTTTCTCTGCCTCCCAATGTTGTCACCCTGTCACATGGGCTTCTGATGGAGACTATAAGTGGCTTTTTCAATGTGTATTACATAGGCATAGTCGTCTGTTATAGGGTGACAACGCTCTGTCCCTCTCTTCCTACGTTGTCACCTTGTCACATGGGCTTCTGATGGAGGCTACAAGTAGCCTTTTCAATTCGTATTACATTGGCATGACCCTCTGTTATAGAATGACAACACTCTGTCCCCGTCTCCCAATTTTCATTCTTTGTTGTCACCCTGTCACATGGGCTTTTGATGGAGACAATAAGTGGCCTCTTTTTGAACACAAAAAAGCCACTTGGGCAGTGCCTGAGTTTCCAAATGGTCAGTCCGCCCCTGATTGTACCTTTGTAGCGAGTCACAAGCTGAACAGCCACAGCAGGGGCTGATCTGTGTCAGTCATTTGTGAACACGGCCAAGAGCTGCACAGGCACCGGGATTTAAAAGACTGTGTTGTCTCAGTCCAGTCCTTTTGGAGAGAGAATCAATCCAAGGCATTGTCGGGGGAGTACTGTGATAATAAATACCTGGACACATTACAGAACAGGGATGCACTACAAAACAGAGCTGATGATGAATCCGCTTTACATACAAGATGCCGCCATTGTTGGTAAATGCCCCATGCCAGTACTTTATTACATGGCGTTTTTATTGGTGCCCTAAAGCCGGCTGCCAATGGATGGGGTGGAGGCGTCTCTGAACACTGTGTCAGGTTCCAGCTGCCCCCCTCCCCCGTCATGGATAGCAGCGACATATCTGCCTCTGGTTTGTACGCGGATCATTTTGCTGATTCAGAGCCCTTTGTGCGTTGGTTGGGTGGCGGCTGATGGCGGGTGTTAATAAGGGGCCAATGAGGTGGCATCCAACTGTTAACCCCACACCTGCCGGAGAGGGGCCAGCCGGCGGGGGCAGGGCCGCTGTCTATAGGCGCCCACTTGAAACGCTAAAGGTTCCTTTAGCCCGTCATTAAAAGTCAAACGCCACGTAAATCAAGCGGGCACGCGTCGGCAAAACCCATTTACATTTTTGGTACTTAAAAAAAAAAAAAAGTGTCTGATTCCTGCCAGGAAGACAAAAACCCTTTTGTGAGTTCAGCCGTCTTGCCTACAAAGATAGAATGATCTCCGGCTACCAGGTGCATTGTGGACGTTTGTTATCATTAAGGACTGTGGGGAGTTGATTGTTCTTTATCAGAGACTGTATCAGGGAGACAAGAGGATCAGAAGGAAGCAGACGCTGCCTATGTCATTAAAATGATATGGATGTACCAGGGTGCCTGTGTCATTCCTGGCTCTAAAAACACTAACAAATAATAAAAGGATCATCTGTTCTCTCTAGCCGGCTTAGTCTCACTTTGGGGCCCGCTGACACCGACGGCATGCTTGTACTCCCCGCAACGATGGGCTGCTGGTGTGCTTTTTGTGTAAAAGGGTGGTGCCGTGCATTGGTACCAGGGGCGGACTGACCATTTGGAAACTCAGGCACTGCCCGAGGGCCCGGGGTCAGTAGGGGGCCCCATGAGATGCCCCTGGTACCTTTTTCATAAGCTTTTTTGAGTTTGGGCAAGGACACAGGGGCCCCATGATCCCCTATTGCCCCATGAGTTGTCAGTCCGCCCGATTGGTACAACGCATTTCTTTTATGAAATGTCCGAAAATGAAGTTTCATTAGTTTCTAGGCAGCAACGCAACGCAAGGTCGCCACACGCTGCGCAAAAATGCAGCATGTTCTAGCTTTGTGTTCCAGCACACCTCAACGCAGCACACGGTGTGAGCGGAACTCCGAGAACATAAGGACGCTAGCCATGTCTATGTGTTGGGACTGCATGGAGTCACTCTGCCCAATACATACAGTGGGCATGAGCCCCTATTCTGAAGGTAACGGTGCCGCCCTGCGAGGAGGAAAACCCCCTTCATGTCCCCACATGGGTCATCCGCGCAGGTTCCCCGTCCTTACTGTACAGCCCGCTATGCAACCCACCTACACTAGCTGATGCTGTAATGTGTGCCGCAGCTCTGCTGCTCTCAGGTCCATTCACACCATCGCCCTATACGTGCCTCATTCACACCATCGCCCTATACGTGCCCCATTCACACCATCTCCCTATACGTGCCCCCTTCACATCATCGCCCTATACGTGCCCCATTCACACCATCGCCCTATACATGCCCCATTCACACCATCTCCCTATACGTGCCCCATTCACACCATCTCCCTATACGTGCCTCATTCACACCATCTCCCTATACGTGCCCCATTCACACCATCGCCCTATACGTGCCCCATTCACACCATCTCCCTATACGTGCCCCATTCACACCATCTCCCTATACGTGCCCCATTCACACCATCGCCCTATACGTGCCCCATTCACACCATCTCCCTATACGTGCCCCATTCACACCATCTCCCTATACGTGCCCCATTCACACCATCGCCCTATATGTGCCCCATTCACACCATCGCCCTATACGTGCCCCATTCACACCATCTCCCTATACGTGCCCCATTCACACCATCGCCCTATACGTGCCCCATTCACACCATCGCCCTATACGTGCCCCATTCACACCATCTCCCTATACGTGCCCCATTCACACCATCTCCCTATACGTGCCTCATTCACACCATCTCCCTATACGTGCCTCATTCACACCATCTCCCTATACGTGCCCCATTCACACCATCTCCCTATACGTGCCCCATTCACACCATCTCCCTATACGTGCCCCATTCACACCATCTCCCTATACGTGCCCCATTCACACCATCGCCCTATACGTGCCCCATTCACACCATCGCCCTATACGTGCCCCATTCACACCATCGCCCTATACGTGCCCAATTCACACCATCGCCCTATACGTGCCCCATGACGCAGGATCACAGCGCGCTACAACGCACAACACAGAGTTACCATGATCATCCATCTTCCTGTCCTATCTGCTACCTCCTATCCTATCCTCTATTTCCTATCTGAATTCCTATCCTATCTTCTATCTCCTATCCTACTTTCTATCCAGTCTTCTGCCTCCTATCCTAAATCCTGTCCTATCTTCTACTTCATGTTCTATCTTCTGCTTTTTATTCTACTTCCTATCCTATCTTCTACCTCCTCTGCTACTTTATATCCTATCACCTACCTTATATCCTACTTCTTATCCTATCTTTCTACCTCCTATCATGCTTTCTATCCTATCTTCTACCTCCTGCCCTATTTTCTAATTCCTATTCTATTTTTCAGTCTATCTTCCCTAATCTATCTACTATCACCTATCATACTTCCTATCCTATCTTCTGCCTCTATCCTACTTCTTATCCAATCTTCTACTATCTATTTTTTAAATCCTTTTCTACTTCCTATCCTACTTTCTAATTTCCTGTCTTACTTAATATCCTAACTTCTACTTCCTATTTTACTTCCTATCTTACTTCTATTCATTTTCCTGCTTCCTATCCTATCTACTACCACCTATCTTACTTCCTAGCCTATCTTCTACTTCAAATTTCACTTCCTATCTTACTTCTATCCTCTTTTCTACTTCCTCTCTTTTCTTCTACTATCCAGCCCACTATCTTACTTCCTTTTCTATCTCCAACATCCTATTCTATTTCCTATCCTACTTCTTGACTCCTATTCTGCTCCCTAGTTTTTCTTGTATTTACTATCCTATTGTCTACCTCCTAATCTACTTCCTATCCTATCTTCTACTTCCTATCCTACTTCCTATCTTAAGTCCTATCCTATCTTCTACATCCTATTCAACGTCCTATCCAACTTTCTATCTTACTTCCTATCCTCTACTTTCCACTCTACTTTCTAGCTTACTTCTATCCTATCTTCTACTTCCTATCCTACTATCTTACTTCCTTTACTATTTCCTATCTTCTACTTCCTATCCTACTATCTTACTTCCTTTACTATTTCCTATCTTCTACTTCCTATCCTACTATCTTACTTCCTTTCCTATTTCCTATCCTATCTTCTACTTCCTATCCTATTATCTTCCTTTCCTATTTCCTATCCTATCTTCTATTTCCTATTCTACTATCTTACTTCCTTTCCTATTTCCTATCCTATCTTCTACTTCCTATCCTACTATCTTACTTCCTTTCCTATTTCCTATCCTATCTTCTACTTCCTATCCTACTATCTTACTTCCTTTCCTATTTCCTATCCTATCTTCTACTTCCTATCCTACTATCTTACTTCCTTTCCTATTTCCTATCCTATCTTCTACTTCCTATCCTACTATCTTACTTCCTTTTCTATTTCCTATCCTATCTTCTACTTCCTATCCTACTATCTTACTTCCTTTTCTATTTCCTATCCTATCTTCTACTTCCTATCCTACTATCTTACTTCCTTTCCTATTTCCTATCCTATCTTCTACTTCCTATCCTACTATCTTCCTTTCCTATTTCCTATCCTATCTTCTACTTCCTATCCTGCTATCTTACTTCCTTACCTATCTCCAATTTCCTGTCTTATCTTCTACTTCCTATTCTGCTTCCTCTCCTATCTTCTATTTCCTATCCAATATTCTACTTCTATCCTCTCTTTTACTTCCTGCTCTGCTTTTTATCCTGATGATAGAGGCTTCTTTCTGTTACATGTAGCTGCTGGAACTTCCTTCTAAGGAATGGAAAGGATAAAATGTATCCACGTGTATAAAAAAAACAGGACACATGAGGAGGCTCCACTTTAAAATGTAGCCATCTGCTCCAAGGCTTTTCGTTAACCAACTCCATTGCCCAGCGTGTAAGGGTTAAGTTGGTGGCTGACGTTTGGCTGCCATGCCAATCAGACGGGAGGAATGTTACGTGGTGGCAGTCAGCCCGTTGGTGGCGTTGAGCCAGTTTTGCATGCTCTCTGCTTAATGAGTTCAGTAGTTGGCACCATGTCAAGCCAGTCCCACCACTTTTGAGCTGACTGTGTTTCAAGTCCCGCGACATATCTCAAATACGTTCCCTGATATGGCAGATAGGCGTGCGGCGCACGTGCCGCGTCAGACCAGCTGCTTCGATGTGATGCGAACACTGGACGTTTTCAGAATGTATAGCTCTTGATTATCATTGACTGTGACTGAGGAAAACATCAACTTTAATTTGTTTATTAGTTTATTGTTTATTAGTTGTTTATTATTTTTTATTTGTTAATTGTTTGTTTTTTCTCTTCTGGTCACACAGAGGAGGTGTGTATTAGAAGGTTTCCACATGTGATTGACTGTTAGAAACATCTGAATGCCATGAACAACTGGGGGGTCTTGTTATAAATGTTCAACATTATTAGCATAAGCATTTGATTATGTAATCTGTGCTGATATAGGAGGACCCGAGTTCCAGCAGATACCCTGACTTGCTGACACCCTGCTTTGACCTAGATCAGGGGTCTCCAAACTATGGCCCATGGCCCACATCTGCCACACTGCAAGATTTTATGTGGCCCACAATGGCATATCCTCAGACTCTGTGCACTGAGGACCCCAGCCTCTGCTTCTAATGGGGACTCTAATATGTAAGGGGGACTCTAATATGTGAAGGGAGGTGTTCTGAAGTTCGGGGGGGTCTTCTAATGTAAGGAGCGGACCTCTGATTGGATGGGGGCCTTCTGATGTGAAGGGAGGACTTCAGATGTATTTGAGGGTTTTTGATGTGTAATGGGGGCTTCTGATACAAAGGGAGGACTGCTGGTTTATTAGGGGGGGAGCTTCTAATATGAAGGGGATACTTATGAACTGATGGTAGGTTTCTGGTGTGATTGAGGGGGGGGGGGGGGGCTTCTAATGTGAAGGAAGGACTATTGATGTGAATGGGGGACTTCTGATGTGAAGGAAGGACTACTGATGTGAAGGGGGGCTTCTGATGTATGTGTGTGTGTGTGGGGGGGTTCTGGTGTGATGGGGGGCTTCTGATGTGAAGAGAGGACCTCTGATGTGATGGGGGCCTTCTTATGTGAAGGAAGGACTATTGATGTGAATGGGGGACTTCTGATGTGAAGGAAGGACTACTGATGTGAAGGGGGGACTTCTGATGTATGTGTGTGTGTGTGTGTGGGGGGGGGGTTCTGGTGTGATGGGGGGCTTCTGATGTGAAGAGAGGACCTCTGATGTGATGGGGGCCTTCGTATGTGAAGGGAGGACTTCTGATGTATTGGAGGGTTTTTGATGTAATGGGAGGACTTCTGATGTATAGAGAGGACTTCTGATGTGAAGGAGGGATTTCTGATGCATTGGGGGCCATGTGATGGGGCGCTTTTGGTGTAATGGGGGGTTTCTCATGTGAAGAGAGGATCTCTGATGTGATGGGGGGCTTATGATGTGAAAGGAGGACATCATATTTTTTGTGTGGTTTCTGATGTGATTGGGGCTTCTGATATAAAGGGATGACTTCTGATCTGATGTGGGCTTCTGGTTTGCTGGGGGCTTCTGATGTCAAGGGGAGCTTCTGATTTGAAGGTAGGACTATTGATGTGAAGGGAGGAGTTCTGATGTATTGGAGATCTTCTGGTGTGATGGGGGGCCTCTGATGTGAAGAGAGCACTTCTCATGTATTGGAGGGTTTCTGGTGTGAAGAGTGGACTTCTGATCTGATGGTGGTCGTCTGGTGGGACAAGGTCTTCTGATGTGAAGGGGAGTTTCTGATGTGAACTGATGGCTTCTGATGTGAAGGGGAATTTCTGATGTATTAGGGGATTCTCATGTGGTGGTGGGCTTCTGGTGTGATGGGGGGCTTCTTATATGAAAGGATTACTTCTAAAGTGATGGGAAGCGTCTGATGTGAAAGTAAGACTTTGATGTGAAGGGAGGTTTCTGATATGATGGGTAGTTTCTGCTTTCATGGGGGCTTCTGATAGAAAGGACTTTTGATCGGATGGTGGGCTGATGTGAATTGGGGCTTCTGATGTGAAGGGGTCTTTAATGTGAAGGGAGGACTTCTGATGTGATGGTAAGTCTTTTAATATGAAGGGAGGACCTGTGATGTGACAGGCACTTCCAATTGTGAAGTGAGGACTTCTGATGTATCGGGGGGCTTCTGATGTGAAGGGTGGACTTCTGATCAGATAGGAGACTTCTTGTGTGAAGGGAGGACTTCTGTTGTATTGGGGGGCTTCTGGTGTCATGGGGAGCTTCAGTGGTGGAGGACTTCTGATGTGAAGAGAGGACTTCTAATGTGAAGGGAAGACTTCTGATCTGATGGGGGGTTATTTCTGATCTGATGGGGGGTTATTTCTGATATTAAGGGAGGACTTCCAATGTGAAGGGAATAGGCAAAGGTCAACTGTTAAGACTCATTATGGAAAAAAAAAACTTTATATAAAAGTGATAGTCATTCTTCAATTCATATAGTAACAGAATTTTATTATTAATGCTGGCCATATATGCGTCCCTTTTATATCTGATCTGATCCTTTTATTCTACCAGATGTCTAGCATAGTGGCTTTAGGTTCTTTTTCCTTCTATCAGTCCAACCATTTTCAGTGCCAATTTACTAGGAAAAAAATAGCTTCAATCAAATGTGATAACTTAAAGTGTTACTAAACCCACAACAGTACAATCAGTCTGTATATGCAGTAAAGCATGCTTGTTATACTCACTGTGGAACCTAAGGGGTTAATCCTCTGCATTGTTTGAATAGGCTGTTTGATCCTGTCTTTTCTGATCCTCTCCTTCTTCTACTGTCCCCAATCCATCTGCCATAGTACAGAGCTCTATGAGTCACTCTGCACATGCTCAGTTTAGTTGTATAGCTAGAGATTTTTTTTTTCTTTGGGAGGGTGCATGTGATCAGCACAGGGCCAATCAGTGCTCTCCAGACAGAGGGTCAGGGGTCATGCAGCATCATAGGACATTCAGAGCAGAATGTAAACTCCCCCTACAAGATTAACCAGTGCTCGGCCGGACAATGAACTTAGCAGTTTATACTTACTAAAATAATTGCATTTTCATGTTCTGTGTACTGTGGGACACCAGATATAGTGAATGCAGGGTCCGGGGGACACCAGATATAGTGAATGCAGGGTCCGGGGGACACCAGATATAGTGAATGCAGGGTCCAGGGAGACCGGATATAGTGAATGCAGGGTCCGGGGGACACCAGATATAGTGAATGCAGGGTCCAGGGAGACCGGATATAGTGAATGCAGGGTCCGGGGAGACCGGATATAGTGAATGCAGGGTCCGGGAGACCGGATATAGTGAATGCGGGGTCCAGGGAGACCATATATAGTGAATGCGGGGTCCAGGGAGACCATATATAGTGAATGCAGGGTCCGGGGAGACCAGATATAGTGAATGCAGGGTCTGGGGAGACTGGATATAGTAAATACAGGGTCCGGGAGACCAGATATAGTGAATGCAGGGTCTGGGGAGACCGGATATAGTGAATACAGGGTCTGGGGAGACTGGATATAGTAAATACAGGGTCCGGGAGACCAGATATAGTGAATGCAGGGTCTGGGGAGACGGGATATAGTGAATACAGGGTCCGGGAGACCGGATATAGTGAATGCAGGGTCCGGAGAGACCGAATATAGTGAATACAGGGTCCGGGGAGAGCAGATATAGTGAATGCAGGGTCCGGGGAGACCAGATATAGTGAATACAGGGTCTGGGGGGAGCGGATATAGTAAATACAGGGTCCGGGGAGACCAGATATAGTGAATGCAGGGTCTGGGGGGAGCGGATATAGTGAATGCAGGGTCCGGGGAGAGCAGATATAGTGAATACAGGGTCTGGGGGGAGCGGATATAGTGAATGCAGGGTCCGGGGAGACCAGATATAGTGAATGCAGGGTCTGGGGGGAGCGGATATAGTGAATGCAGGGTCCGGGGAGAGCAGATATAGTGAATGCAGGGTCTGGGGGGGAGCGGATATAGTGAATACAGGGTCCTGGGTTTGGTAACACTCTAAGAATTGATTGATTACTTTGTGTCTTCAAAGCAATCAAAATTTTCAAGTCACATCTGTTCGTTATTATTTTTGTGCTGTTCCTGAAAAATTGATGGAGATAGTAGTGAAAAATGACCAATAATTACTAAAATTGATTGCTTATTTCATCACAGGGTAGGAAGGATTGGTGTAGGGTTGAGTGATGAACTTTTATCCCCATTGGTTGAACCAAGCAAGCATTCATCTATGTTGGAAAATCTCTCTTCCCTCAATACAACCTTCATTTAGAAACAATTTCATTTGGATCCATTCCCGGAACATTACCATTTCCATTGATTTGATTTATGATTTATTGGGACCAGATCAGATTTTTCTTTCATTAGAACTATGGGAACTGGTGAAACTTTGATTGCTGCATGGACTGGGATGGATCCAAGCCTCATTGCCCCCTTTCTCTGGCTGCCGAGTATATCCCAGGGGAAGGTTCACGGCGCCAAAATTTCTGACCAGACTGGGCACCGACATGAGCCAAGAGATGCCTTCACACTACGGGGCAGAGAGACTAAAATCATTCTGGGCTTATAGCTCTTAAAGAGGAACTCCATGATTTACCCAACCCCTTGCAAGTTTTTTCCATCTTTAGTTCCACTTTAATGGAAAGATGTGATGGGTGCCATGACTGACCTTCTTTGGAAAATCCTAGGTTTTTTGGCTGTGTCTGGCCTCCTATGACCGGCACCAATTATGCCACCATTGAAAGCAGAACGTCTTTTTCCGGAATTTTCCTGAAAATGCAGAAATCAGAGAGGACCAGGCACCTAGTATTTTCAAAAGGCAATCAGAGATGGTCCATATTTCTTCTGTGGCTCTCATTAATCTAATAAGAGTGTGGGCACTGACACAGAAATGAATGTGGGTGCCTGGTTTAGGAGCCATGCATTCCTTTGCAAAAATGGCTTCTAGTCTCTACCTAGAGATCCAAACTGGATTGAATGTTCTTGAAATTGCTCCTGTATTGGAGAAAGGGCCGTTTTGTGGCCCCAGTTAACTCTGCTGCGAACCAATGTCAACCAATGCACTGGAAACTTGGTGACATCTTGGTGGCCCTTAGGATGACACATCCCTTGCCAACAGATAGGCAACACACCCATATAATATCAGTGTCAGGGACCAGAGGCCCAACTTCTGCAGCTTTCCTTATATGTCTGTATGAAAATGTTTTCTCTGCTCAGCCACAGCTATGTGAGAGTTGTTTTTATGCAGAAAGACAGCACAGCCGCCCCTTCGTAGTATGTGCGCCAGAAATCTGGGTGCTCCATCTGCCCTGTCTGCTCAGAGTCTGTTCACGGAGCCACTGCACCACCATATTAACATTTGATCACGAGCAAAAATGCGCACGCCCTTTTCGAAGCCCTGTCTGCAAAATTATTATTGCATGTCATTCAAGTATTGATAGTGATATGAAAGACCAAAAGTCTACATCTATCCAGCAGTGATGGGAAGGGGGTTGAAAAATCTGACGCGTTTCACTAACAAGTGTTGACTTCTTCAGGAGAATATAAGGAGGCGAGAGTGTATCCAATATCACAAAGGTCCAGAATCTCTATTAAATCGCTCATACCACATGTGTGCACCTTCATAAGTGTCCTTCAGGTGTGGGGGGGGGGGGGGGGGCCCAGGAGATCATCAGAGGTGGGGGGGGGGGCAGGAGATCATCAGAGGAGTAGCATCCCCATTGTATTATTAATCTAAATGGAGTTGGAACCACCTCAAGGCAAGTGAAAAATGATCTACAGACAACACCGACTGGCGTAGAAGAAAGTGGCCCCTTCTCAGTAGGCCTATGAACGGGAGTATAGGCTTTGCAGTGGCTGCAGCATGTGACATTTCCATCTGGCTGCCCTTGCGGCTTAAAAAGGGTGGCTGGGGGGGACACACAACCGCCTATTTTTACCAATCCCCAGCCGAACGTGTAAACTAGTTCTTAGGACTCATTTGTTCCGCAATCACCGGGTTCAGTGTACAGATCTGCAGGCACATTTTTCGTGCATGTGTAATGAGTTTGTGGTTCATTTTCAGTGTGTTGCATGGTGTTTGTGGTGCATTTTCTAGGCATTATTTATGATTTGAATTTACAGAGTTGCTTTTATATGCATTTGAGGTGTGTTCTGATACATGAGTAGAACCCTATCCAGCTGGCTTTGCATCTTAAGGGATGTGATTGGGGGCCATGAACTGCCAGTTTTTACCCTCCCCAAGTATAAACTAAACCCTCCCTGAGCCAAGTGTAAACTAGACCTTAGAGTTCATTCACACCACAGTCCCAACATTCAGGGTGCAGTTCCACATGCCTGCATTTGTATTGCTTTTGTGCCATTTTTTGCATTTATGGTGCATTTTTTTGGCATTGTTTATAGCTTTTTTTTACATTCAAGGTGCATTCTAATACTTTTACATACAATAAAAAGCAGCATGCTTTTTTTTATTTTTAAATGCACATCAAAGCATCACAGTGGTGTAAACTAGGCTTATTGAAATACATTCATCTATCTTGCATATGTGTTCATACGATGTTTAAAAATGTGTTCAACTGCATCTGGTCTAAATGAGCCCTTACCTAGATTGTTCCAAGTATACGCAGTAAGTCCTCCAAGTTACTAGTCACATGCATTATGCTCTCCACTACTACTCCCTAAGTTTCCCCCTCACATGGGATGTCAATGTACTGTACTAAAGATGAAGGATCACCCAATAGTTTTTTAGCCTATGTCATCCTGCCTACTGAGAACAAGGTCGACGGTGGTTGCCTGTGTCATCCTGACTTCCAAGAACAAGGTCATTGGATGTAACCTATATCATCTTGCCTAAAGAAAACAAGATCAATGGTTGTAGCCTACAACATCCTGTCTACCAAGAACAAAGTCAATGCTTGTAGCCTATGCCATCCTGCCTACCAAGAACAAGGTGAATGATTGTTGACTATGTCATCCTGCCTACCAAGAACAAGGTGAATGATTGTTGACTATGTCATCCTGCCTACCAAGAACAAGGTCAACAGTGGTTGCCTATGTCATCCTGACTACCAAGAACAAGGTCAATGGATGTAGCTTAGATCATCCTGCCTACCAAGAACAAGGTCAATGGTTGTAGCCTACAATATCCTGCCTACCGAGAACAAGGTCAATGGTTGTAGCCTATGTCATCCTGTCTACCAAGAATAAGGTCAATGGTTGTAGCCAATGTCATCCTGTCTACCAAGAACAAGGTCAATGGTTGTAGCCTAGCTCATCCTGCCTACAGAGAAGAAGGTCAATGGTTGTAGCCGACAACATCCTGCCTACCGAGAACAAGGTCAGTGGTTGTAGCCTATGTCATCCTGCCTACTAAGAACAAGGTCAATGATTATTGCCTAGATCATCCTGCCTACCAAAAACAAGGTCAATGCTTGTAGCCTATGTCATCCCCCCTATTAAGAATAAGGTCAATGGTTGTAGCTTACCTCATCCTGCCAACCAAGAACAAGGTCAGTGGTTGTAGCCTATGTCATCCTGCCTACCGAGAACAAGGTCAAAAGATGTAGCCTACGTCACCCTGCCTACCGAGAAAAAGGTCAATGGTTGTAGCCTATTTCATTCTGCCGACCAAGAACAAGGTCAATGGATGTAGCCTATGTCATCCTGCCTACAAAAAACAAAGTCAATGCTTTTGGCCTATTTCTTCCTGCCTACCGAGAACAAGGTTAATGATTATTGCTTAGATCATCCTGCCTACCAAGAACAAGGTCAATGGTTGTAGCCTACCTCATAATGCCTACTGAGAACAAGGTCAGTGGTTGTAGCCTACCTCATCCTGCCAACCAAGAACAAGGTCAATGGTTGTAGCCTACCTTATCCTGCCAACCAAGAACAAGGTCAATGGTTGTAGCCTACCTCATCCTGCCTACTGAGAACAAGGTCAATGGTTGTAGCCTACCTCATCCTGCCTACCGAGAACAAGGTCAATGGTTGTAGCCTACCTCATCCTGCCTACCGAGAACAAGGTCAATGGTTGTAGCCTACCTCATCCTGCCTACCGAGAACAAGGTCAATGGTTGTAGCCTACCTCATCCTGCCTACCGAGAACAAGGTCAATGGTTGTAGCCTACCTCATCCTGCCTACCGAGAACAAGGTCAATGGTTGTAGCCTACCTCATCCTGCCTACCGAGAACAAGGTCAATGGTTGTAGCCTACCTCATCCTGCCTACTGAGAACAAGGTCAATGGTTGTAGCATATGTCATCCTGCCTTCTGAGAACAAGGTCAATGGTTGTAGCCTTTATCATCCAGCCAGCATAGTTTGCCATCTTTCTGTTGAACAGGACTTATTCAGAGCAAAGGAATGGGTGAGGACACACAGTAACCCCTAGCAACTAAGAAGAAACCACTTACCAACATCTATCTGTAGTAACCTGTGATTTAACTGACATAGTTCACTACACTTGATATGCAGTATACCTATTCTCTATTCTTTAGCATTGGGAGTTTCATTGGCCCTCCTCACCATATTACATAACCAGCCTGACCGCTCCAAAGCACAGCACATACTTAGCTTGACGGTCCATTAATGGCTCTCATATTGGCAAGTCTGTTAAAAAGAAAAAAAAAGGTGAAAAAGGTTGCTAGGCAACCATCCAGGGGTTGCTATGGCATTTTAAGTAGAGAATCTTGGACCAATCGTCTGTGGCGGTTAGCTGGCAGGGCCAGACTGCCGAGTGAGCAGCGAGGATGCTGTTAAGGCATGCATGATGTAGAGCGCGTGCAGAGCCCGTCCGCACACACACACGCCGGGTCCCCAGAGCACTGAGCTGCACGCATCAATATTCATTGGGCTGAGCAAAGCAATTACCTCCTTCACTGCGCAGGTTTAAAGCCTGGTTAACCCTTCGCGTGCTGCCCCTCTGATTCACACCTTTGAGTAGTTGGTCTCTGGGACAGCAGATGGGTTTCAGCTGAGCTGATGGGATGGAAATCAAACTGAAAAATGTCTTTATACAATGTAGTGTATGGTACATGAGCCCCATAGACTCCAGTGATGTCCATATAATGAGAGGGAAGGGTGACAGTGGGCTGGACTTTGGGAGCTGGTGGCTTCAGAGTGAAAAAAAAAGTGAGAAGTTGTCTGATATCGCCTCAATGGTTCTTCTGCCGCCATGACATGGTCCCTCTATTCCCTCCCCTGAAATACTCTGCACTGATGGAAGACTTGGCTCATTTCTCTCTTCTTCTCTCTCTTCCCTCTCTCTTTCTCCTTTCCTCTTTCTCTATTTGTCCTTCTCTTTCCTTTTTTTCTCCCTCCTGCTTCTCTCATTTCTCTCTCTTTTCTCACTTACTCCTCTCCTCTCCTGTCCTCTCCTCTCTCTGTTTCTTCTCCTTCTTCTTCCCTCCATCACTCTCTGCTTTATCTTCTCTCTTTCCTCTCTGTCCCTACTTCTTCACTGTTCTTGCTCCACTCTCTCATTTCTCTCTTCTCTCTCCTTTCTTTTCCATCTCTCTCTTCTTCTCCCTTCTTTCTCTCTCTACTCTCGCCTCCTTCTCCTCTCCTCTCTCTCCCTATTTATCCATCTCTTTCTTTATTCTCTCCATTCCCTTTCCTTTTCCTCTTTTCTCCCTTTCCTACTCTGTTCTCTCTCTCCATATCTCTCTCTTCTATTTCTTTTCTCTCGCCTCTTTCTTCCCTCCCCTCTCCTCTCCCCCCCCCCTTTTTTCCTTTCTTCTCTCTCTCTTCTTTCTTCTCTTTCTCTCTCTCTCTTCTCTTTCTCTCTTTCTCTCTCTCTTCTCTCTCCCTATTTTTCCAGCTCTTTCTTTTTTTTTTCTATCCCCATCCCTTTGTCTTTCTTTTTTCCTGTTCTCTCCTCTCTTCTTTCTCCATCTCTCTCTCTCTTCAATTTCCTTTATCTCTATCTCTCCTTTATATCCTCTCCTTGCTCCTCTCTTTCTCTCTTTCTCTCTTTCTTCTCTTTCTCTCTCTCTTCTCTTTCTCTCTCTCTTCTCTTTCTCTCTCTCTTCTCTTTCTCTTCTCTCTTCTCTCTCTCTTCTCTCTCTCTTCTCTTTCTCTCTCTCTTCTCTCTCTCTCTTCTCTTTCTCTTCTCTCTTCTCTCTCTCTCTTCTCTCTCTCTCTTCTCTTTCTCTCTCTCTTCTCTCTCTCTCTTGTCTTTCTCTTCTCTTTCTCTCTCTCTTCTCTCTCTCTTCTCTTTATCTTCTCTTTCTCTCTCTTCTCTCTCTCTTCTCTTTCTCTCTCTCTTCTCTTTCTCTTCTCTTTCTCTCTCTCTTCTCTTTTTCTCTCTCTCTCTTCTCTCTCTCTTCTCTTTCTCTTCTCTTTCTCTCCCTCTCTTCTCTCTTCTCTCTCTCTCTCTCTCTCTCTCTCTCTCTCTCTCTCTCTCTCTCTCTCTCCTCTCTTTCTCTATCTCTCCTCTCTTTCTCTATCTCTTCTCTCGTTCTCTCTCTCTCTTCACTCTCTCTCTTCTCTCTCTTCTCTCTCTCTCGCCCTCCCTCTCCCTCTCTCCCCCTCTCTCCTCTCCCCCCCTCTCCTCTCCCCCTCTCTCCTCTCCCCCCCTCTCTCCTCTCTTTCTCCCCCCTCTCTCCTCTCTCTCCTCTCTCTCCTCTCTCCTCTCTCTCCTCTCTCCTCTCTCTCCTCTCTCTTTTCTCTCTCTCTATCTTCTTTCTCTCTTCTCTCTCTCTCTCTTCTCTCTTCTCTCTCTCTCTGCTCACTCTTGTTGGTTCTCCCCATCCTCTGTAGACTCTCTCTGTATATATGGATAAGATGTTGGGATGTTGGTGTCATGGTTTTGCCTTCCATGGTTGTGAGGACTGACTGCTATATCCATTTTCCTCCATAATATATCAGATTGTATACACAAGTAATGTAGCCTTAGATGTGCAGAATATAATGACAGCAGTCATCCATCTCGGTGACGCTGGTTCCCTCGTCAGTGTTTGAGGATGATGGTGTCAGTGGTATGGTTCTAGATGGCTTTGTAAGGAAGGGGGGGTCATTCCAATCCACTGTCACCCAGAACACGTGTGGCACCTGTCACTGGATGTGTCACCCAGCAGGTGACAAAGGCACGGTCCATTCTGATGCACCTCCTGTCCACATCCCAAGGAGATACTTGCAGTACAGAAGGCCCCGCTAATCCCTTCTGTCAGAAGCGGATGAGATTAGGAGGGGGTGATCGCCCATCTGTCGCTGAAAGCCATCCTGGAATAGCCAATGTCTTATTTCCACAAAGGACATCATGCATCTGACCTGACCGCATAGCAAAACCTTCTGTGATGGAGGAAAAAAAAAACAGTTGTTGAGGTTGTTATGCCTGCAGCAGTCACATACATGTGAAAGAATTTGAATCTTCATGTCCATCCTACTGTAAAAAAAACAAAAAACTGTAAGGGTCTCAGTAGTGGACTGTACATTATCTGCATTCTCATTGCAAGGAAAGACGACGTGTGAATGAATTTATTTCAAAGATACCAAAAAAAAAAGATCTAGAATATGGATCTGTGGTCCATCATACTTGTCAAATAACATATTATTTATTGTTGCTAAATATTATTCTTTAGGTTCTGGCAATCATGTGAGCCAGGCACCCCTGCCAAACAGTGCAGTCAGTTCACTTTTTCTTCCCCATTGTGACCCATTGTGAGGCTGATGATTGACTAATGATGGATCCTTAGCACAATGAGGTCACCATTTTGCTATGTCTATCTGTCAGCATTTACCCTGTGCTAGATTGACAAATTATTCCTAGACAGCCTATATTTGCATGCAGGCTGCCCTAGGTAATGCCCACGTGTGACATTGTGCCTCCATGTTTGGAAAAGCTGAAATCCAATGAATGAAATGGGAAGGCCAGCTCTGTTTGACTTGCTTCAGATTCTAATGCACATTGTGAGAAGCTCACAGTGTGCAGTGAAACCAGAGTAAGCCATTTTAGTATGAGAGAGGACCCGGTTGAACTCCGGCCTTCCCTTCAGTCTTGCACAGTTCTGATTGAAAGTGGATAATACAGTATATTTATACAATCTCTGTATTGTCTCATTTATATTTACAAACTATTGTGTAATGTGAGGGCCCAGGGGAGGACTGACAACTCATGGGGCCCCCGGGCAATAGGGGATCATGGGGCCCCTGTGTCCTTGCCCAAACTCAAAAAAGCCTATGAAAAATGTACCAGGGTATCTCATAGGGCCCCCTACTGACCCCGGGCCCTCGGGCAGTGCCCGAGTTTCCAAATGGTCAGTCCGCCTCTGTGAGGGCCTACTTAAACAGTCCATTCAAAGGCTTCCAACCAAGCAAGATCTTGTACTACCAGGGGAAGACTGACAACTCATGTGGCCCCCGGCAATAGGGGATCATGGGGCCCCTGTGTCCTTGCCCAAACTCAAAAAAGCCTATGAAAAAGGTACCAGGGGCATCTCATGGGGCCCCTTACTGACCCGGGGTCCTCGGGCAGTGCCCGAGTTTCCAAATGGTCAGTCCGCCCCTGTGTACTACATATCTGTTGGTAGATCTAAAGGAGATTCCAACATCGGAAGCTAGTTGTGACTTGGTGGACCCCTTTTCATCTTCTATCCATCCAGAAAGAACAACCGGTAATCTCTCTACCGTTATTATCTGAGTCATCTTCTCCCATCTATGGCTACCCTTAGGCCTTCATTGACTGATACAACAAATAGCCTGCAAGTTGTTCCTGGTATCTGTGCTGTAGATTCCACTTCAGCTATTGGAAAGGGTTTCTTGATGACAAGAGGTGAAATAGGGACATAGGCTGTCTTGTGTGACCTGTTTAGAATTGATCCCGAATACGCTGAGCATGGATTGGACTGCTCACCTGGGATTGGCCAGGGATTCCAAGCTCAGCTCTGTCCATGGTGCTGAAACCATTAAAAGGGATTCAGCCAGGGGATCGGATAAGCTGTCTGTTGGTGGTTTTAGCTGACTCAGAACTTCTTATCAGGAGACCTTCCATATGTGAGATGGTTAAAGGAGAACCCAGCTAAGCCCTTCTTGCCTCTGCTGCATCCATGTTTTCAGAAAACTAGCATTTATAGTTTCCGTCTGGCTCAGCAATTGGGCACAGGTAGACAATTTAAAAAAACTAGAACCCGCAGGTCATCACTGGCCTGATATGAGCTAGGAAAAAAAAAAATAAAGGCTCCCGTGGTTCAACAGACTCTTTATATACTCTTTAAAGTCATTTGGAAAGACTGAAGGCCCCCTTGGTGAATGTGCCTGAATGTAAGCATGGGAACCTTGGGGAATGGTTAAGAGAAATCAAGCATGGGAAGCCATGAGCCCAGTTTTGTGTTTTATAAAGGGCATCCCAGGAAAGCAAAGCCTATCTCAACAGGGTGGATGCGGTCTAGCTTAAATGGTGGGCAAGGCTTATCATCCATAGGTTAAGGCAGCCTTTCTCAACCTTTTCAACAAAGAGAAACCCTGAAAATAACTTTCTGGTCTTAGGGAACCCCTGCTAAAAGTTACTGTATCTACAACTCATGATACATTAGTGTGATGATCAGTTGGAAGAATGCTCTTCACATTTGTGGTCATTGGGAAGAAATACCCACTTACAGATAGCTAAAAAGATCAATGGTGTCAGTGGGAACTTCTCTTAGAGGCAGAAATTGCTGATTGCCCAAGGAACCCCTAGCAACTTCTGGAGGAACCTTAGGGATCCATGGAACCCTGGTTGACAAATCCTGGGTAAGGTGTATTCCATGTGGATACATCTCCTCTGAGATCATCTCATATTTAGTTCTGGTTGAACTGGGTTGTCAGCCAACACAATATGACGGAGGAAGGTCTCACAGCCTAGAGCATACACTGGCTTGTCTACTGTTGGAAGCAAAGTAACTAAATGTCTTGATTATAATGAATGTTCAACTACTTCTTCTTTTAAAATGAAATTTTGTCCTCCATTAGACCATCGTTGTTCTGAAAATGAAAACTCTACTCAAAACATAGGAAGCCTTTCAAGGAATTAAAATGGCTGCTGGATGCCTTTAAAATCTTGGTGCTTTTAGTGGCCTTTAAGTGACCTTAATCTAGATCGGCCTTTCTCAGCTTTGTAACCCCGGGGGAACCCTTGCAGTAACTATCAGGTCTCAGGAAACTCCTGGTAAGAATAGTCCCTCGGGGCTATTAGGAAAATGCTTTTTACATTGGTGGACATTGGGAAGAATGGTGGTTACAATGACACCCTTACAGTCATCCAAAAAGATCACTGGTGTCATGCTACTGGCTCTGCCAAGGGGTGATGGGTCTGGAACTATGAGGCACCATCATAAGGGAGATCAATTGGCCACAGCTGAAGGAACCCTAGCAACCTCTGCAGGAACTCTAGTTGAGAATGACTGATCTAGATATTAACATGTTGACCTCCCAGTCTTGTTTCATTGTTCAGAGCTGGTGGCCTCAGCTACCAGTTACAAATCCTTATGACTTAATTCCCCCCGGACTGTTTCTGTGCCAAATTCTGATCTAAAGGACCTTGGGAACCTTTATAAGGCAGCAGGGGAAGAAAATACCTTAGTACATGAGCCAAGAGTTACTGTTGGCCCTTGTGAGCTTCAGTGCATGCCCTGTGAATATTGATTGCTTTTGTCTTCTGGTACCTAATGTTTATCTGTTCTCTGCCTGAACACTGCCTGCTGGCTGTTGTTCATCTGGTTTTTCTCTCTCTCACGGCTCTGCCTGAATGCCGCCTGCTGGTTGTTGTTCATCTGCTTGCTGCCAGCGACACAACTCTGCCTAAATACTGCCTGCTGCCAATGCACAGACTATGTTCTTGTCTAATTTGGTTTTTCGCTATAGTTACGTGTTCTTAAAACACTCAGTACAAGAAAGATAACAGACCTGGCTATGGTGCACAAGATGGCCAGAGACCTGAAGTTGAGTTGGTGGAACAGTATGATGGCTTTGCTCTAGATAACTATCTTGTCTCCAGTCCAAGGTTCCTGAAGCAGAACACAGTGTGAGCAGTTCACGGTAGTGGGAAACTGGATAATGAACCTGTGTCTCTTCAAAGAGGAAGGTGGCCATTTTCCAAACAAACGACTCATATTTCTGGAACAGTACAGGATGGCATGGCTTTGGCCCTGGAAATGCATGTTGGTTAGCAATCCTTTCCTTAGAGAGATACAATGGCCTGTGACCATTGGACTGCATAATATGACCACACTCTTGGAAATGAACCTTTGGAACGGTAAAGGATTGTTAAATAACAACTTATGTTATTGCAACAGAACCCGAAGGTCACATGGTCAATTTGGACCAGAACAAGAGGTAGACACTCAGGATGGAAATTCTATACTTCTGCAGAAGTACAATAGGATGGCTTCATTCTGGATAATAATATTTATTTAAGAGAATCTGATGGCTATCTTGTGACCAGTACATACCAAGGACAAAATAACCTTATTCTAGATAAAAAATGTTCCTCAAGAAACAATAGGCTGCAATCTGGACAAGAGATGTATTTCTGGAGCAGGTCAAGATAGATGCAATCTGAACAAGGGATATTTCTCTAGAGAACAAAATGGTTTCATGCTGGACAAGTGATAAGTCTCTAGAGAAGAACAAAATGGCTTCGGCCACAAAAGATGTGACTTTGGAAAAGAACAAAATGGCTTCATGCTGGACTAGAGATGTGTCTCCAGAACAAGAAAAGATGGCTGTGATCTGGATAATGAAATACTGAAGTTAATGGCATCATTACTCTCCAATTCATATTACATGGATCTTCAAAGAGAGTCACTACAGAAGTATCGCCTGCATAACACTCCATGGGGGGAGGTTTACTAAAACTAGGGCACTCAGAAGCACTCTGGTGTAGCTGTGCATGGCAGCCAATCAGCTTGTAACTTCAACTTGATCAATTAAGCTTTGACAATAAAACCTGGAAACTGATTGGTTTCTATGCAGAGCAGCACCAGATTTTGCATCTCTAGTTTTAGTAAATAACGACACCCCCACCCCATCTACTGATTTGCATGTTTTTGCCATAATTATGCTAAAAAGATTAATTAACAATCCTATCTTTGTTTGTAAATACCAAATGGATCTATTTTTGGCTCTTCTCATGGCAATTAATATAGAAGTGCTGACATCTACACTTTGCACTGCATAATAAAGCAAAGGAATATGCATCTGTAGAGCATGACAAGATGCCTGCATTCTGGACAAGAGATGCCTCTTTACAGCAGGACAAGATGGCTGTATTGTAGATGATAGACGTACATATGAAGCAGGGCAAGATGGCTGTATTGTAGATAATAGACGTACATATGAAGCAGGACAAAATGGCTGTATTGTAGATAATAGACGTATATATGAAGCAGGACAAAATGGCTGCACTCACAATAAGAGATGTGTCTTTAGTGAAGTACAAGATGGCTGCTCTCTTGATAGAAGATACAGTATGCCTATAGTGAAGGCTCCACTCTGTACAACAGAGGTGTCTCTACAGAAGGATAAAACAGCTGCACGTTGAATAAAAGCCATGCCTCTGATGGACTAGATGGCTCCACTCTAGATAATCGATGTACATCTGGTGAAGAACAAGATGGATACATTTTGGTTAACAGGTGTACCTCTAGAAAATGACAAAGTGGCTCCACTCTGGATTGAAGTTGTGCCTCCAAAGAAGGACAAGATGGTTTCACTCTTGATAACAGATGTACCTCCAAAGGAGCACTAGATGACTCCACTCTTGATAACAAATGTATTTGTAAAGAAGGACAAGTTGGGTACACTCTGGATAACACAAGTGTCTCTATAGAAAGACAAGATGGCTCCACTTGATGTACATCTAGTGAA
>NW_028319552.1:415000-512500 GCF_062004578.1 Staurois parvus
ACAAATTGCTAAAAAGCCAGTCACATGGCAGCAAATCAATGCATTTAGGCATGTAGATGTGTTGTAAATGACTTGCTCAAGTTCAAACCGAGCATCAGATTGGGGAAGGAAGGGAATTTAAGTGACTTTGAACGTGGCATGGTTGTTGGTGCCAGACAGGCTGGTCTGAATATCTTAAAAAAAAAAAAAAAAAAAAAAAAATTCTACAATTTTTCACACACAACCATCACTAGGATTTACAGTGAATGGTCTGAAAAAGAGGAAATATCCAGCAAGCTGTAGTTGTGTGGATAAAAACGTCTTGATGTCAGAATAAGCAGACTGGTTTGAGATGATGGAAAGGCAACAGGAACTCCGATAACCACTCATTACACCCAAGGTATGCAGAATACAGTCTCTGAAAACATTGAAGCAGATTGGTTACAGCAGCAAAAGACCATTCCGGGTGCCACTCCTCTCAGCTAAGAACAGGAAGCGGAGGCTACAGTTCATCCAGGCTCACCAAAATTGGACTTGTAGAAGACTGAAAAAAAATTACTTGGTCTGAGCGTTAAGTTCAGATGGAAGGGTCAGAATTTAGTGTAAACATTTAAAGCATGGATCCATCTTGCCTTGTATCAATGGATCAGGCTGGTGGTGGTGTCATGGTGGGGAGAGATTTTTCTTGGTATTAGCAAAGTGTCTATTAAAGTGGCCAGTCTGTGCAAAAAAACAACTTTTTTTTGGCTTTCAATGTATGGTTTGTGGTGGTGTGGGTGGGTTTTTTTCTTTATTTAAAAAAAAAAAAAATTGTATAACTGATATCAATAGCCTCACTTGAAGATTTCCCCTCTCTTCCTGATCTTCTGAAAACTCAGTTTAGACTTCCCGTTACCTTCAGTGCCTAAGGCAAAAAAAGTTTGCCTTTTTTAAGATGTTGATTTTATATATAAGGTTTTATGTTGTTTTTTTTTTTTTTTTTACATAGTACACCTTGTGTTTTGATGCTAATATTTTACACAGGTGCCAGGTTCCCTTTTTTTCATCTTATTTCCCCCAGTATAAGATTTCATCCCCCAGTTTCCCAGGGGAGCCTCGTCCTCCTGGGGGCAGATCTGTCGGTGACTGTATCATTAAGTGGTCATAGGTTTTGCAGGAACGGCTGTTTTCTAAATTCTTTTGATTTGTGCGCAGCGGCGTTTGAAAACTCTGTTCACTTTGTGTGAAATCTCTCCACCCACACATCCTCCCCCAGAACATCGGGAAAGGTCTGAGAGAGGCAGGAGAAGGGTTGAATCACTCCTAACTTTGTGAAAACTTTTTAATAGTTTTTATTTCAAATATATATGCTGTGTGTCATTTTCTTCTTCTATGTGCACTTAAAGGGTGATTCTACCTCTCTAAACCATCAGTTGAACCAAATGGGAACTGTATACCTGACAAGGGTGGAGCGAATGTTGAGCCACACCCTCTGTTCCAGTATTTGGCTGCATAGGATACTGATGGTTGTCTTTTTTTAGTCCCCCTGCCCCACCCACTTTCTCCCCTTTTGACTATAGCCTATTGCTGCTGTGGCAACACCCACCCTGAGATCTCTCCTCCCTCTCAGGTCCTGCTACCCATCTTCTTGCAGAGAAGCCACACCCACTGCAAGACTGATTTCAACCTAATAAAAATGTTGCTGCTTGTTTTGAAAAACTGTTGATTGAGTGTAAATCTTTATTTTTGTTTCACAGTCCTTTACAAGTCAAGCTCATGATTGCTTCTTCCCCCATGAGCTGCTGAAACGGGAAAAGGCAGGAGAGGGGTGAATGGTAGAGTAGCTCTAACAGTGCCCTATTTCAGGGTTTTTTTTTTTTAGGGGGGGGGGGGGGTGAAGCAACCAAAAATCAGTCATTAGGAAGCAGAACTGAGACAAATTTAGGATCTGGAAAAAAAAAGTTTAATTGTTTGGGGTAATGATGTAAAATATAGGGGTATGCAGTAGCCAGTCGTGTTCATGTTCTATTGTTCCATACTGCAATTGGAAAATGAAAAACCAGTTCTGATTGGTTGTAACAGACAATTATACTTTAATTGCAGTGCCCACAAAAAATAAGTGTCTTATCCTTCTTCCACAGTAGAAGACTGAGTAACATTTTCATGGAGTGTCAAAACAGAGATTATGATCCTTAACTGATCACTAATTTGTTCACCAATAGAGCTCAGCAAAGCAGTACAGGACCAGCCATCAAGGGACTACTTGTTTCCCCTGTTACAGCTCAGAGGCATCATGGAAGTTCTTTCTATAGCGATGGTGTGCTGCAGGGGAGATCTGTATGCAGGATGGGTTCCTGACATGGATGACAAGGAAAATTTGTAAAGGGATTGCAAAGTTTCATCTATGTATCTCGTGTATAAGGAATGAGGGAAACTGAGTCTTCATGTCCTCACAATTTTAGTAAAATCTTGGTGAAATTCCATGGAGTCAATGGGAAAGGCTAAACAAAATGGTTAGCACTTCCACCTGGCAGTACTAGGGTCATTGGTTTGAATCCCAACCACAGCACCACCTGCCTGGAGTTTGCATGTTCTCCCTGTGCCTGTATTTACTCCGGTTTCCTCCCACACTCCAAAGACATGCTGGTTGGTGAATTGGATCCTGTCTAAATTTTCCCTAGTATGTGTATGTTTGAATGTGAGTTAGGGACCTTAGATTGTACGCCCCTTGAGGGTTAGGGACCTTAGATTGTACGCCCCTTGAGGGTTAGGGACCTTAGATTGTACGCCCCTTGAGGGTTAGGGACCTTATATTACAAGTTACAGTGGCTAAATGGTTAGCACCTCCACCTGCCAGTACTAGGGTCATTGGTTGGAATCCCAACCACGGCACCACCTGCCTAGAGTTTGCATGTTCCTGTGCGGGTTTCCTCCGGGTTCCTCCGATTTCCTCTCAAACTCCAATGACATGCTGGTAGGTGAATTGGTTCCTGTCTAAATTGTCCCTAGTATGTGTATGAATGTGAGTTAGGGACCTTAGATTGTACACCCCTTGAGGGTTAGGGACCTTAGATTGTACACCCCTTGAGGGTTAGGGACCTTAGATTGTACACCCCTTGAGGGTTAGGGACCTTAGATTGTACGCCCCTTGAGGGTTAGGGACCTTAGATTGTACGCCCCTTGAGGGTTAGGGACCTTAGATTGTACGCCCCTTGAGGGTTAGGGACCTTAGATTGTACGCCCCTTGAGGGTTAGGGACCTTAGATTGTACGCCCCTTGAGGGTTAGGGACCTTAGATTGTACGCCCCTTGAGGGTTAGGGACCTTAGATTGTACGCCCCTTGAGGGTTAGAGACCTTAGATTGTACGCCCCTTGAGGGTTAGAGACCTTAGATTGTACACCCCTTGAGGGTTAGAGACCTTAGATTGTACCCACCTTGAGGGTCAGGGACTGATGTGAATGTACACTATCTATGTAAAGCGCTGTGGAAATTGATGGCACAGGGTTGACGGGTTGAATCATTCCAAACTTGCTGAAAACTTTTTAACAGTTTTTTATTTCAATCTTTTTTTTTCCCTTCTATGTGGACTCAAAGGGTGATTCCACTCCTCTGAAACAAGTAAGAACTGTTTACCTGACAAGGGAGGAGCTAATGTGTTTAGCCACACCCCCTGTTCCAATATTTGGCTGCATTGGATAATGAGGGTTACTTTTTAGTACCACTGTCCCACCCACTTTCTCCCGTTTGACTATAGCCTATCGCTGCTGTGGTGACATCCACCCTGAGATATCTCCTCCCTCTCACCTCCTGCAACCTATCAGCTTGCAGAGAAGCCACACCCATGGCAAAGAAATAAAAATGTTGCTGAAGGATGCAATGCATACTAAATGCCCCCAAGCAATAGAAAACCTTATATCAACTTGACCTATTTCGACCTAATTTTTTGTAGTTTTTTTTCCCAACAGAATAAAAAACCCAAAACGATCAAATACCACAAAAGAAGAAACACAAATATCACTCTAATTAAAATAAACTAATCTATCCCCAAAAAACACAATCCCTAAAATACATTTAAAAATTTTTTTTTTTCCAAAAGTATTCCATTAATATCTATAACTAAAGAAAGAAAACAAAACCATGCAATTCACAAAGGACTAAATAAAATAAGCTACCCCAAACACACATTTAAAGAAACAAAGCAGAAAAAAAAAATTAAAAAGTGACCAAATAATTAAATGCACACCACAAAAAAAAAACCACCTAATATCTCTCTAAATAAAATAAACTACCTCAAATATATTCCCAAAAAACACACCTAAATACATTTTTTAAAAATACTATTTTGCCAAAATAACTCCATTATTACCTATAATAGTAGAAAGAAACAAAAAACGAACAAAATGATTCAATACGCAAATAACAAATAATAAAATAATCCAAAATACATTAAAAAAAACCGTGAATAAAGGATAAAAATAACAAAATGATCAAATACACACCACAAAAGAAAAAACTCACTAAATACCACTCTAAATGAAAATAACAAACTAGCCCAAATCCACCCCAAAAACACACTCTCTAAATAACTATAAAAATTAAATCTTGCCAAAACAACTCTATTCATATCTATAACAGAAATTTAAAAAATAAAATGATACAATACACAAATAGCATAAATTAAAAAAAAAAAAGCTAAATAGAATATAGTACACAAAAATAAACAATAATAAAAGGAAAAAAGAGAAATCAAATCAATTTCAGCAATATACCTTCTAACTATCTTTTTCTCTTCATATCTAGCTATAGATGACTACAAAATGGGGAAAAAACAAATTGGAAAAAAAATATGTATCAGTACACGAATAACAGTCACATACACATAAATCCCCTGGGAATAAAAAACATTAAATGATATTAAGTAAACTACCCTTAATAAATACATAAAAACACAACCCCCAAAAGAAAAAAAAGTAAAATCACTTTCACTGAACTGACCGTTATAGGGGGTCTCTCTGCCTATCTGTCATTAAAGTTATACTTTACCTTTAAAAAAAAAAAAAAAAAAAAAATAAAAATGGCGGATGTGACTTTTTGGATACAAAACATTAAATTTCCAGACGTCACATGACACCGGAACACAAGACAGCCAATGTCACTGAAGGATGCGTCGATGAACCTTGGAAAGACGAATGAGGGTTGTTTATCCCAAATCTGCGCTTCGCATCCTCTGGATGATAGAATTACCTTCTTTGTGTTGTAGATTGTTATCATTGAAAAAGACACAACATTCTGTCTGTGTTACATTGTATTGTCTGTAATATTATATGTATTTTGTTTTTATTTTAAAGATGAATTTTGGATGTGCCCCCCTGGATTGCTTTGGAATTTTACCTTCTCCCTAACAACCCGAACTATACTCCAGGAATTGCACTTCATTACACTTTTGTATTTATGATCCTATTCTCTACCTGATGCCATCCCAATGTGCATTGATGATAATGCTGCCAAACCTATTGTACTCTACTGTAAAAAAAAAAAAAAATCATAAAAGTCTATAAAATAATGTATTTTTTTTTTTTTAAGATTTTTTTTTTTATGGGTTTTTTTTTTGTCCTCCTTAATGCTTGTTTTTTTTATCTACAGGTAACTGCACTTTTTTTAGACTATGGAAATTTTGGGGCAGGAATATTAAACACTGATCACCTCAAAAAAATACATTTATGATATGTTAAAAAAAAATGGTTCCTGATTCCTAACCACTCCTTAACTCAAACCATACATAGTTACAAAGTTAGTCTGGCTGAAAAAAGACAAAAGTCCATCCAGTTCAACCATAGAAAAAAAAAAAAAAAAATTATAATCCTACCCCCACAGTTGATCCAGAGGAAGGCAAAAAAACCCAGCAAAGCACGATCCAATTTGCTCCTGCTGGGAAAAAAATTCCTTCCTGATCCCCCGAGAGGCAATCGGATATTCCCTGGATCAACTTTACCTATAAATGTTATATTCTGTGTATCCAGGAAAGAATCCAGGACTTTTTTGAAGTGATCCACTGAGCTGGCCAGAACCAACTCCTGACAGAGTCTATTTTACATTTTCACAGCTCTTACTGTGAAGAAACCTTTCTGAGTTTGGAGATTACATTTCTTTTCCTTTAGACATAAAGAGCGCCGCCTTGTCCTCTGTGATGACCTCAGGGGGGAATACACCCCATCAGTTAATTGAATATGACTCTTACCTAACCAAATGTACCTATAATGCCAATAAATTCTGCTATTCCCTCCTCTCCTATTTACTACTCACCAAGATGGTAAAAGAAGAAAAACTCAACACCAAAGGATCCATCAGTGAGCCTCTGACCTGGCATGATTCTGGAGGTTTGGGGTTCCCAAGGGTCAGTGACTCACTAAGAAGCAAAGAAGGAGCATGATACCCCCAGAAATATTATATTCTAAGTACTGGCCAACAGGGGTGGACTGACAACTCATGGGGCCCCCCGGGCAATAGGAAATCATGGGGCCCCTGTGTCCTCGCCCACACTCAAACCACACCCAAAAAAAGCCTATGAAAGGTACCAGGGGCATCTCATGGGGCCCCCTATTGACCCCAGCCCTCGGGCAGTGCCTGAGTGGCTAAATGGTCAGTCCGCCCCTTCTGGCCAATCATTCCTTACAACATAGGCTGGCCATGAACAGGTCAATCTGGGACAAATCTAAGTGCTAGGATTGTTCCATACAGGGCTTCCACAGAAAGATATTATATGGTCTTACAATGTCACGTCAAGGAAGAGTGACACCATCATGTGACACCACACAGTGAAATCCTAGTTGTGGGTAGAGTTGGCCTTGGTAGTCCCTCGTGTTTGAACACCTTTCTTTTTCTGTTTCATACAGTAAAATCTGCATTGTGTTCATATGTGGATCTATCTATCTATCTATCTATCTATCTATCTATCTATCTATCCCATATCTATCTATCTATCTATCTATCTATCTATCTATCTATCTATCTATCCCATATCTATCTATCTATCTATCTATCTATCTATCTATCTATCTATCTATCTATCTATCCCATATCTATCTATCTATCTATCTATCTATCTATCTATCTATCTATCTATCCCTCCCATATCTATCTATCTATCTATCTATCTATCTATCTATCTATCTATCTATCTATCTATCCCTCCCATATCTATCTATCTATCTATTATCTATCTATCTATCTATCTATCTATCTATCTATCTATCTATCTATCCCTCCCATATCTATCTATCTATCTATCTATCTATCTATCTATCTATCCCTCCCATATCTATCTATCTATCTATCTATCTATCTATCTATCTATCTATCTATCTATCCCTCCCATATCTATCGATTGATCGATCTGTCAGTCTATTATCTATTTATTGGTTATTTATCATCTATCTATCTTTGTCCTTTATCATGTCTAAGCATTACCCTCTCACATTTCATCAGGTTAGGACTTTTTGGATGCTGTTTGCTGATTGGTCGCAGTCGATTCTGCATACAATGAAGTATGTATCTTTGTTGTTGGCTTCTCCATGTTTATGTGATGTATATTATATGATTGCTGTGTTCTATACGTTGTGTCTGGGAGTCATACAGAGTTGTCTGTTCTCTCTGGGTGTGTATAGGACCGTATAATGAGCTGTGAGGTTTGGCAGTGGGAGGTGTCCGGATAACACTCTAATGTGTCTTCTCTCCTCTGCAGACACAGCAAGGACCCTCATCAGATCATGCAGTGATTGGGACAGCCTGGAACCAACACGGTGAGTCCTCTGTATATACGTCTCATAGACCTCAGATACTTTACCTGACTTTCCTTCACCTCCTCCTATAGACTCCCCATAGACCTCAGATACTTTACTCCACTTTCTTATACTTCGCCCTATGGACTCCTCATAGACCTCAGATACCTTACCTGACTTTCCTATTCCTCGTCCTACTGACTCCCCATAGACCTCAGATACTTTCTTCGACATCTCCTATGCCTTGTCCTATGGACTCCCCATATATCTCAGGTACTTTACCTGACTTTCCTATACCTTGTCCTACTGACTCCCCATAGACCCCAGATACTCTACTTGACTTTCTTGTACCTTGACCTACTGACTCCCCATAGACCCCAGATACTCTACTTGACTTTCTTGTACCTTGACCTACTGACTCCCCATAGACCCCAGATACTCTACTTGACTTTCTTGTACCTTGACCTACCTACTCTCTATAGACCTCAGATACTCTACTTGACTTTCTGTTACCTCGACCTATAGACTTCTCATAGACCTCAAATACTTTACTCCACTTTCTTATACCTTGTTCTATGGATGCCCATAGACCTCAGATACTTTACCTGACTTTCCTTCACCTTGTCCTACTGACTCCCCATAGACTCTGATACTTTACCTGACTTTCCTTCACCTCGTCCTACTGACTCCCCGTAGACCTGAGGTATTTTACCTGACTTTCCTCCACTTCATCCTTTGGACTCCCCATAGACCTCAAATACTTTTCCTGACTTTCCCTTACCTTGTCCTATAGATTCCTCATAGACCTCAGATACTTTACTCATATACCTTGTCCTATGGACTCCCCATAGACCTCAGATACTTTACCGGACTTTCCTTCACCTCGTCCTTTGAACCCCCCAATAGACCACAGATACTTTATGTGACTTTCCTTCACTCCATCCTATAGACTCACCATCAGGGACGGACTGACCATTTGGAAACTCGGGCACTGCCCTAGAGCCCGGGGTCAGTAGGGGGCCCCATGAGATGCCCCTGGTACCTTTTTCATAGGCTTTTTTGAGTTTGGGCAAGTACACAGGGGCCCCCATGATCCCCTATTGCCCGGGGGCCCCATGAGTTGTCAGTCTGCAGCTGCTTCCCATAGACCTCAGATACTTTACCTGACTTTCCTTCACCTCATCCAACGGACTCCTCATAGACCTCAGATAAAAGTCTGCAGATACTAATACATCCCATCCCAGTGTTCTCAGGACAATCATTCTAAACCTCAGACGCTGACCATTATCTGCTCACAACCTGATCAGATGACTTAGATACTCTCAGGTGTTCCCCCATTCTATGCAAACTTGTATGTGAGCTTCAAACCTTGGAAGGATTCTGTAAAAAGGTCAAACATTGGATGTTGTGTAAAGGACATAGATGTACACTATCTTACAGACTGAAATTGGTTCCTCTACATTCGCCCTGTATTTGGCCCCATCCACCTTGATTTCGATCCTGAGTAGTTTCCTGCTCCCCGTGCAAAGCCACCCCACATCCTAATGCTCCCACCACCATGCTTCACAGATGGGGCTCTCGGCTTGCTTTCTACTGCACACATTATTTTGAGCTTGGTTCAGTTTTGGTCTCATCAGACCAGAGAAACCTTTCTATGTCTCAGTTATAATTGGCCTCCTGGTTGCTTTTATTGCTATTGCCCACCTTACCAAGGATTTAGCGGATGGCTAAAAACCCGCCATGCTTCACAGTTGGGATGGCGCTCTCAGCTTGCTTTCCACTGCACACATTATTCTGCGCTTGGTTCAGTTTTGGTCTCATCAGACCAGAGAAATCTTTCTATCTCTATTATAATTGGCCTCCTGATTGCTTTTTTTGCTATTGTCCACCTTACCAGGGATTTAGCGGATGGCTAAAAACCGCCATGCTTCACATTTGGGATGGCGCTCTCGGCTGGCTTTCCACTGCACACATTATTTTGCACTTGGTTCAGTTTTGGTCTCATCAGACCAGAAAAACCTTTCTATGTCTGTTATAATTGGCCTCCTGGTTGCTTTTATTACTATTGCCCACCTTACAAGGGATTTAATGGATGGCTAAAAACCGCCATGCTTCACTGTTGGGATGGCGCTCTCGGCTGGCTTTTCACAGCACACATTATTTTGCGCTTGTTTCAGTTTTGGTCTCATCAGACCAGAGAAATCTTTCTATGTCTGTTATAATTGGCCTCCTGGTTGCTTGTATAACTATTACCCATCTTACCAGGGATTTAGCAGATGGCTAAAAACCGCCATGCTTCACAGTTGGGATGGTGCTCTCAGCTGGCTTTCCACTGCACACATTATTTTGCGCTTGGTTCAGTTTTGGTCTTATCAGACCAGAGAAACCTTTCTATGTCTGTTATAATTGGCCTCCTGGTTGCTTGTATAACTATTGCCCATCTTGCCAAGAATTTAGCGGATGGCCTATTGCAATTATAATTGCTAAAGTTGGATGTTAAAGAAGTAATGGGTATTAGATAAATGTAAAGAAACAATACCAAAAAAAGCCTGCAAGAATGTGCTGAAACGTCATTCTTTACAGCACTTTAGGTGCTGCTGTTGATCTCCTGCAGCCTGTTTGCAGCCACTTCATGGTTATTTGGTCTCCAGTGATGGCCGCATGGAATTTCTCATGGTGGGTTTCCTGATGGAGACAACAGTGTTTTCATATCTGTGTAATGTGTGATTAAACTGCCACTTCATTCTTCACTGGGAACCCGTGTGGAAGGGTGACAACTCAGGTGTACTGTTGGCAGACAGGGATGGAGCGTTGTCACCCTATAACCGTAAGTTCTGGAACAAGGATCTTTATGGCAGGATCACCACGGTTTATTTTAATGAAAGCAGCCATTAAGGTGTTATAGGGGAAAAGTCCAGTCGCCTGACTCCCATGCTTCAATACTTTGTATCACCAACCTGGAAAAAGCATTCGGGTTTTAATGATCTGCATTCCAGATGAATGAATCGGAAAGCATTGACGCAAGGTAACAGCCATGCAAGTAGCATTTTTGGAAGGTGTCCAGCAATGGCAGCCCCCCTATCGTAGGAGGGAGCCTTGTGTTCCAGCACATCTGGGGAGCTCCAGGCAGGTTGGGACGTTATCAGAATATTGCTCGTGATCACAAGTGCGGAATAATGCCCACATACTAATATAGGTCATGTGACCTGCAGGCTGAGCCCCGCCCCCACACCTGCACACTATCACAGATGTATTGAGATTCCACGATAAGACATCTGTAGACACATCATCTCCAATTCCACAGACCCCGTACAGGATTTGAATGGTCAGCTCTTCTCTCAACATCAAGACTGCCATTGCCGATCCCACAACTTCATTATTTTCTGTGTCACTGCTCTGGAACAAGTATGCAGCCAGTGAAGTCTGGGCTCTTATATGCATACTGGCTCCAGGGCCATTAGAGCCCTGCTATTTATGGGTTTAGTACTGTCCCAGTAGTAGTGTCTCATCACTATTCACAATCACCATGCTTGCCTGTGACGGCCCATGGAACCCAGCTCACTTTGGAGAGGTGTGGAGACCCCTGTCTCAGCTCCCCATATCCCTCTTATGTGTAAGTCACCCTGTGCCTGTTAGGGGTACAGGGTGATCTGTCCTAATATTGGGGTGGGGGGTTGTGGATTGTTTAATGCCATGTGGTTGCATCCCATTATTCTATTGTGTGTCTTGCTTGGGAGCAAACTATTAAGGGATATATGTGTTTATGTGTATTGGCTTGGTGGGGACTGATGGGACTGTCTGTTGGTGTGTCTCTTGTTACTAAAGGTAGATTTCCCCACCCTGTGTCATTATGCAGGGAGGGGGGGTTGTTCCCTTGAATGTATATATCTTGTATCTGTGTTAAAATAAAGTAGTCTATTTCCTGGTTTACTTCAAATCTGTGGTGTCTGTGGTCGGTGTTCGGACGGGGAAGCGGTATTCTAACGGAAGTACTCATCACAGGCTGGGACGGTTCCGTTACATTGCCCCTTTGGTCAGCGATAGCATTGAACCCATTGCATCAGCATGAAAACCGGGCAACTTGCATTTGCAGAAGAAGAGAACGGCATGTTCCTGCTCATTTCCCTTTAATTCGAATGTCAACTGAACTCCGCCCAGTAGCGAGAATTTAGTTTAGAATGGAGCATTAGTCTCGGTGAACGGTATTTTCATTCATTTTGGAGAAAATTCCTCTTGTTGGGACAGAACGTGAAGGGAATCTTCTTGATGGATTACTGACAGCAAATGAAAGACCTGACAGGTGTCTGACTGTTAGTTGTCACTGAAACAGGTGTCCCCATTGAAAAAATTCCCTTTAATCCTGTTATGGTGACAACTGTAAGATTTTAGATTTCTGGTCTCCAGGATTGCTGATAGAGGGGTGCAGGCAGTAATTCTGTACCAGGCCCTGTTGCATCAGCAAGGGAACCCAGGCCCAGTAGGGGCTGAATGTGGGCCCTTTAAAGAGGGAATGGGGAACCTGGTCTGGTGGGATGGATGGGGGCTGTCAATTAGAAGGGGGGTACTGTCAGGTGGGGCAGTTGGAGGGCTTTTTCCTAGGTGAGGCAGAGTTAGGGGTACCCTGTTATTAGGTATGGGGATCTTGCCAAGTAGGCTATATGGAGCCCTGTCAGGTTGGGGTATGTGGATTGGGGAGTTTGGGGCCCTGTCAGGTAGGGGGAAGGTTGAGGGGGCCCTGTCAGGTGGGATGGTTGGGGGGGGGGGCTTGTCAGGGAGGAGGGAGGTTGGGGGGCCCTGTCAGGTGGGATGTTGGGGGGCCATGTCAGGTGGGATGGTTGGGGGACCTGTCAGACAGGAGGGTAATTGGTGGCCATCCCAAATGAGGCAGAGTTGGGCCTTCTTGTCAGGTAGGCTGTATGGGAGTGGGTGGCCCTGTCGGGTAGGAGGAAGGTTGGGGGTCCCTGTCAAATAGGCGGTGGGGCAGAGTTGGGGGGACCCTATTAGGTATGGAGGGCCTTGTCACTTAAACTCTATGGGGCACTGTCAGGTTTGTTGGGGTTCTGTCTGATGGAAGGGAGGTTGGGAGGCCATGACAAGTGGAGTGGGGTTGAGGGGGCCCTGTCAGGTGGGATAGTTGGGGGACCTTCTCAAATGGAGCAGAGTTAGGGGGGGCCTTGTTAGTAATGGTGGTCTTGAAAGGTAGGCTGTATGGGGCCCTGTCAGGTGGGGGTGGGTGGGTTGGGAAGTTTGGGGCCCGGTTATGTAGGAGAGAGGTTGGGGGGCCCTGTCAGGTGGGGGTGGGTTGGGGAGTTTGGGTCCCGGTTAGATAGGAGAGAGGTTGGGGGGGGGCCTGTCAGGTGGGATGGTTGGGGGGGTTCTATCAGGTAGCAGGGTGGCTGGGAGCCTTCCCAGGTGGGTCACAGTTGGGGTGACCCTGTGAGGTATGGGGCCCTGTCAGGTTGGTGCCCCATGATTTTTAAAGGCAGCTCTGATCATGTCAACAGGACAAATAGAGAGAGTGAATCTTTCCGGCTAAGGCACATTTATAATTGTGATACAGGTGACAGCACTGTGATGAAAAGTTATAGGGGGGAGAGGTCTCCTGTAATATACAGTTATAGGGGGGAGAGGTCTCCTGTAATGTACAGTTATAGGGGGGAGAGGTCTCCTGTAATGTATAGTTATAGGGGGGAGAGGTCTCCTGTAATGTACAGTTATGGGGGGAGAGGTCTCCTGTAATGTATAGTTATAGGGGGGAGAGGTCTCCTGTAATATACAGTTATAGGGGGAGAGGTCTCCTGTAATATACAGTTATAGGGGGAGAGGTCTCCTGTAATATACAGTTATAGGAGGGAGAGGTCTCCTGTAATGTACAGTTATAGGGGGGAGAGGTCTCCTGTAATGTACAGTTATAGAGGGGAGAGGTCTCCTGTAATGTACAGTTATAGGGGGAGAGGTCTCCTGTAATATACAGTTATAGAGGGGAGAGGTCTCCTGTAATGTACAGTTATAGGGGGGAGAGGTCTCCTGTAATGTACAGTTATAGGGGGGAGAGGTCTCCTGTAATGTACAGTTATAGGGGGGAGAGGTCTCCTGTAATGTACAGTTATAGGAGGGAGAGGTCTCCTGTAATGTACAGTTATAGGGGGAGAGGTCTCCTGTAATGTACAGTTATAGAGGGGAGAGGTCTCCTGTAATGTACAGTTATAGGGGGGAGAGGTCTCCTGTAATGTACAGTTATAGGGGGGAGAGGTCTCCTGTAATATACAGTTATAGGGGGGAGAGGTCTCCTGTAATGTACAGTTATAGGGGGAGAGGTCTCCTGTAATGTACAGTTATAGGGGGAGAGGTCTCCTGTAATATACAGTTATAGAGGGGAGAGGTCTCCTGTAATGTACAGTTATAGGGGGAGAGGTCTCCTGTAATATACAGTTATAGGGGGGAGAGGTCTCCTGTAATGTACAGTTATAGGGGGGAGAGGTCTCCTGTAATATACAGTTATAGGGGGGAGAGGTCTCCTGTAATATACAGTTATAGGGGGGAGAGGTCTCCTGTAATGTACAGTTATAGGGGGAGAGGTCTCCTGTAATGTACAGTTATAGGGGGGAGAGGTCTCCTGTAATGTACAGTTATGGGGGGAGAGGTCTCCTGTAATGTACAGTTATAGGGGGGAGAGGTCTCCTGTAATATACAGTTATAGGGGGGAGAGGTCTCCTGTAATGTACAGTTATAGGGGGGAGAGGTCTCCTGTAATGTACAGTTATGGGGGGAGAGGTCTCCTGTAATGTACAGTTATAGGGGGGAGAGGTCTCCTGTAATATACAGTTATAGGGGGGAGAGGTCTCCTGTAATGTACAGTTATAGGGGGGTGAGGTCTCCTGTAATGTACAGTTATGGGTGGAGAGGTCTCCTGTAATGTACAGTTATGGGGGGGAGAGGTCTCCTGTAATGTACAGTTATGGGGGGAGAGGTCTCCTGTAATGTACAGTTATGGGGGGGAGAGGTCTCCTGTAATGTACAGTTATAGGGGGGGAGAGGTCTCCTGTAATGTACAGTTATAGGGGGGAGAGGTCTCCTGTAATGTACAGTTATAGGGGGGAGAGGTCTCCTGTAATGTACAGTTATGGGGGGGAGAGGTCTCCTGTAATGTACAGTTATAGGGGGGAGAGGTCTCCTGTCCATGTGACGTCGGGGTGTCTGCTCCTCATCTGTCTCATTCCATGTCTTCTCACAGATCACTCACCATGCAGCTGCCGCTCTCCGCTCTGCTCCTGTGCGCTCTGATCATCATTCGGGCTGTCAGCGCACACCAGACTCCAGGTAAGACAGATGATCCCCTCCAGGGCTGGAACTTCCCCATCACAATGTGCACACTACGCTCCACTTCCATGCAGGACAGAGTGTCTACAACACTGTCATTAAAGGGGAATGCCTTTACAAAACCAGATATTACCTTGTAAAAGTAGCATGGACATCATCACTGTCCTGTACATAGTCTGCGCAGATCTGTGGGAGGGGCCCAGCAGGCTCCACCCCCACTGCAGAAAACTACAAAAGGGGGAATGCTGGGGGCTTTAAAATTTCCCTGGAGTTCAGGTTTAGATAATTGCGCTAAAAACTGTGCTGTTTCTTTACATTAATAAAGGGAAATTGTATTTTCACTGAGCAGATATTTACATAGATCGCTATTATGTGTTCAAGAAAATTCTTTTGTGTTTTCTGTGTGCAGATATTTATACGATTACATTATCTTCTTCCCAACATTATTATTCCATGAATGTGCAGTGTATTCCCAGTGAGCTTGTAATTGAGGTTTTATTAGTTTTTTATGTGATTTTTACAATTTTACAAGCTTTTTATAATTTATTACAGATAGGTATTTGCAGTTTGGCCACTAGAGGGAGCTCCCAGTGGCCCAGTGCAATTACTGGTGAGATAAGATTGTCAGCTCCCAGGAGCAGGTCCTCCTAACCCTCTTGTATTGAACTGTATTGTTGCTGTATTGTCTCCCGTTATATTGTAAAGCGCTGAGCAAACTGTTGGCGCCATAAATCCTGTATAATAATAATATAACAATCCTGTATAATAATATATAAATCCTGTATAATAATAATATAACAATAATAAAATGTCAGCCACACAGGGAGTGCATTGTTTTTCAAGAGCTGAAGGTGCAGTAACGCACAATTACTGCACAATGCTGCAAAATGTAACACGGGATGGAAAAAAAAGGGAAAACAGTATTTTAGTAAGGAAAATGGCAGTTGGTTTTGATATACAGCGCTTTAGCAAACTCAGTGTCAGTCGGTTATGGTTTACATCTACTTTAAGTGACCTTAGAGGTGACTTTCCTATTATTATTATTATAAAATTAGGTGAATATCTGTAGATTGTCTCTGCAGTGACTCTCTGTCTCCCACATGGAAGAAAAATATATTTGAAATATTCTTCCCAAATATATTGACATATATTTGAAATGCTACAATTTTGCCCATATTCAATATATTTCAAAATATATTTCAATAAATAAATATATTTATATATACTGCATGTTGAAATGCGTTTTTATTACAAAATATATGAAAAATATTTTTTAAAAATACATTTCAAATATACTGTATTTCTTTAAAAATACAAAATCTGTATTTTTGGAATGCATTTACAAATATATGTAAAAATATGTGTTAAAATTACTTTTTTTTTATATGTAAAAAAAAATCTGAAGAATATATTTTTAAAAATATATATTTTTCAAATATATTCTACAGATTTTTTTTTAACATATAAAAAAGTCATTTTAACGTATATTTTTACATATGTTGGTAAATGCATTCCAAAAATGGAGATTTGTGTATTTAAAGACATACAGTATATTTGAAATTGTATTTTAAAAAATATTTTTCATATATTTTGTAATAAAAATGCATTTCAACATGCAGTGTGTGTATGTGTGTATATATATATATATATATATAAATATTTTGAAATATATTGAATATGGCCAACATTGTAGCATTTCAAACACATGTCACTTTATTTGGTAAGACTATTTTTAAAATATATTTCAAATATATTTTTCTTCCATGTGGGCTTTCAGACCAATAGATTGAACAGTGCGGCTGATTACAGGTGATGATAAGGCCAATAAGCCTACAGTCAGCCATAGACATGAAGAGTGACAAGTGGTGATCCCCTATTGCCCGGGGGCCCCATGAGTTGTCAGTCCGCCCCTGCGTATAGCTACAAACTAACAAGAACAGCTTTTGCTCCAATATTACCCTCCAATCCAGAGATTTCCCTGCATTACTTTTTTCTGCCACTAGATGTCCTCAGTCTGATGCCAGATCCACTTCCAAATCCAGGTCTTCCTGGACTCACCCCAGCCTGTGATTGGACAGTGAAAGGAGAAGCAGCACAGTGATGAGCTCATCTCCCTGCCGCTCTGCTCTTTTCTCCTATAAAGCATGCTCCTTATTAGTGCATGAGCACTGTGCACAGATAATTGCTGCAATACCCACCTTCAATCCAGAGCCCCTCTTAAACCTCCCCCCCCACCCCTCTTTCCCTTCTCCACCGCAGAATTTAATTTCTGCCTTTTAGATGTCATATGTTTTCCGGGTTTAAGGATGGACAGCATCATAGCTCCGACATTTTCTTGGCATAGGCTGTCATTGACCTACCCCGTCCTGTGACTGGACAGTAAAAAGAGGAGCAGCAGATGGATGAGCTCTTCTCTCTGCTTCTATCGACATGTCTTTTGCTAACTCATGCAACACAACTGATTGACTCCTTGTGATGCTTCTCCCTCTCCCAGTCTGAGCTCTGCTGTAAAGGGAACTGCTGATATCAGGTGCTTACACTGCTTGCATTTAAAAGGATTTCAGAGCTGCATTATTTTGTAGGGTTGCACTGACACCAACACCAATATCTGTGCTGATATTAAGCATTTGCATGAGTACTCCGATGCCTGAAACCGATTCCTTTGCAGTGTGATTTGAGCCCATACAAAATGAATGGGCTCGAATCGCACTGCAAAGAATCGCATGTGATCTGAACAGGAATGCGATGCGGTTTCTATCCGAATCACATGCGGTTTCCCTGCGGGTGTGCTGGGATTTGCAGTGCGATTTGAACCATTCATTTTACATGGGCTTAAATCGCACTGCAAAGATTTCGGTGATCTGTATCGGCGAGTACTTGAGCACAAATATCGGTACTTGGACTTGTCGATGAAAAAACAGTATCGCTCAGGGGTGAATTGACAACTCATGGCAATAGGGGATCATGGGGCCCCTGTGCCCTCGCCCACACAAACCACACCCAAAAAAGCCTATGAAAGGTTCCAGGGGCATCTCATGGGCCCCCTACTGACCCCGGACCCTCAGACAGTGCCTGAGTTCCCAAATGGTCAGTCCACCCCTGGTATCGGTGCATCCCCTATTGATATATGTCAACTTTAAAACTTGGACCTCATCATCTGCAACTACCTTCCCTTTGGGCCCTCGGGTAAAAGATCCTTTTTTGGGGCCCTAATAAGACTTGTGGCCTCAAAGCGGTTCAGCGCCTTCATCAAAGGGCACAGTCGTGTTTACGGCGCCTTACAATGAAGTTTGTTGACGACTTTTCTATATTTAGAGCTACTCTGGAAGCCTGTGTTTACTTCCGGACCCTTTCAAAAAGTCTCTGTGCCGCAATTAAACCCCCCCCCTGTTTTTCCCCGACCCGCCTTTTTCTGCGGGCATTCTTGCGCTGCGTTTCCAGCAACAGGGAGCCGTGTGTGAAGAAGGGCCAGCAGGACCTGTGAATGTCACTCTGTGTCTGACCTCGGAGACGGGCTGAGCGCCCAGCTGTGACACCGTGTGTGCCCAATGGTGTCTTCCCATGAATCCCTTGATTGTTATCTGAAGACATTACTGTCCTTGTTCATCCTTCCAGTGGATATCCATCTTCACAGTCAGTGGGCACAGGGCGGAAATCCACTTATTGAGGGATATGATTAACTCCTTGGTGCATTTAATTAAGAACCTTCCTTTTAAAACTGATCAAAAATAAAAATGCACAAGTAGAGATGACCTTAAGTGAAAGTCTCATGTCAAACCGATCGTTAGATCTGGAGACACAAGGAGACGAAATTATAGGTAAAATCAACCTTTTCCTCTAAAATTTCTATCTGGTCCAACCCTCTCCAGGGACCTGAACCTCACTATTGGTTAGTGAGGATGCCCATCACTTAAAAGACCAATAGGAGTGGGAAGAAGTTGGCTCTTCCAGGAAACTTTTGGATTTGTACATAACTTTAGCTACCTGCATCTCTGGATCTAGTGATGACTTTGATGCGCAGTTATGTGTTTTTTCTGTCCTCATAGACTCATGTCTCGCCCTTCACAAGTTTGATTTCATTTTTTATTATTTAAAGCATCCATTCTCAATCAGTGTTGCATGGAACCCTAAGGTTCCTCCATACGTTGCTAGGGATCCCTGTGAAATGATCAGTCTCTGACCTCCAGAAAAGTAACCACTGATGCCAATAATATTTTGGCTTCTTCCACTTACCACTGATATAATGGGGCCCTTCTTCCATCATCCACCAGTAGAAGGTGGCTCTTATCCCAGTGATAGTCAGCGTAAGTTGGTCATTCTCTGCTGGTAAACAATATAATGGGATAGTTCTCTGTGGGCCACCAGCATAATGGAGCGCCTCTCCAACTGACCACCAATAGAAGGTGGCTCTTCTCCACAGAGTGACAAATAATGTAAGGTCCTGCTCCACTGGCAAAGGATATAAGGGGCACATCTCCATGGATCAGCTGTGTAAGGAGGCACCTCTCCCACCGAGCACTAATAAAAGGTGACTTTTCTCCTAGTGAGAACCAAAGTATTGAGATTTTTCTCCGCTGGCAAGCAATGTAAGAGAGCACTTCTCCATGGTCCACCTGTGTATGGGGGCTCCTCTCCCACTGACCGCCAGTAGAAGATGGCTCTTCTCCCAGGGACAACAAATGGAAGGTGATCCTTCTCCTTTGGCAAAGGATGAAAGGGGGCACTTCTCCATGGACCGCCTGTGTAAGGAGGCACCTCTGCCACAGACCACCAGTAGAAGGTGGCTCTTCTCACAGGGTCAACCAAAGTATTTAGGATGTTCTCCACTGGCAAGCAATGTAAGAGGGCTCTTCTCCATGGTCCTCCGGTGTAAAAGGGCTCCTCTCCCAGTGACCACCATTAGAAGATGGCTTATCTTCCAATGACAACCAATGTAAAGAAGTCCTTCTCCATTGGCAAAAGATGTAAAGGGGCACTTCTCCATGGACCACCTGTGTAAGGAGGCACCTCTACCGCAGACCACAGTAGAAGGTGGCTCTTCTTACAGGGTCAACCAAAGTATTTAGGATGTTCTCCACTGGCAAGCAATGTAAGAGGGCTGTTCTCCATGGTCCTCCGGTGTAAAGGGGCTCCTCTCCCACTGACCACCATTAGAATATGGCTTATCTTCCAATGACAACCAATGTAAAGAGGTCCTTCTCCATTGGCAAAAGATGTAAAGGGGCACTTCTCCATCGACCACCTGTGTAAGGAGGCACCTCTACCACAGACCACCAGGAGAAGGTGGCTCTTCTCACAGGGTCAACCAAAGTATTTAGGATGTTCTCCACTGGCAAGCAATGTAAGAGTGCTCTTCTCCATGGTCCACCAGTGTAAGGGGGCTCCCCTCCCACTGACCACCATTAGAAGATGGCTTATCTTCCAATGACAACCACTGTAAAGAGGTCCTTTTCCACTGTCAAAAGATGTAAATTGACACTTCTCCATGGACCACCAGTATAAGTGGACAACTCTTCATTCTCAAAAGAAGATCACCAATAGCCACTTATGTAATTATTCCAGTGCAGATTTCCCTGAACTAGTAGACTAACACCATAGTGGTCTTTTTTTCTTAGAAAGTCCTGAATGCTTTTCAAACAAACTGTCGTAAATGTGTACTGTGATAAATGTTTATGTGTTAAAAAATTTTTTTTATACAAAGCCTGTTAGATACTGTATGATAGATATGTCATAATAAGAAAATAATAAAAAAAAAAACTGCCCAACAGCAGCTGTTGGTGGGGAAAGGGTTAATTTTGGCACCGCGGAATCCGCGGCTCTTTGAGGACAATAAATTCTGTTTGCGGAGATGGACAGAGGAAAGGACAGAGACTACGCTTCAGGCCAAAAATTAATAATGGGAGCTGTGACTATTCATACTTAGATGATGGCGGGGGAAGGGGTCCCACATGAAAAGTGAATTCTAACTCTTTGACAAGGACCTCCATAAACGTCTCAAGTTGTAACTATGTCACTGGTGCTTAGTGATGTACAAAATGGCAGCTGCTGTGATGTCACTGGCCTCCCCAGACTTTCCCTGAAATATCCATGATAGTAAAACTGTCGTAGTTATGTTATTGATCTCTATTGAATCAACAGACTACTCTGGCTAAACATTGTTCTGGCTCTTTAAGGAGGATATAGTGCACCTGAGCCTGGTGTGGCCCTAGGCACGGAAAGAAAGGAGCCACTCTAGACTGGAGTGATGCTCAGACTGTTTTTCAGCCGTTGCCGGGGGCGGCAATGAGATGCGGATTATCTTTACTCTGTCTGTGAAGGTTTCTGCTCTGGTGGAGCTGCAAGGATGAAAGGAATGGACAGGAAAGTCTTCTGACTCTAATTTCCTTCTAAGCATTTTGCCAGCAACTCTCACTATGGAAAGTTCCTAATCCATCTCCCTTTACCTCTCTATCTTCCTCCATAAACCTGCCTTCCTTCTCTCTCATTTTTGTTTTCTTTCCCTCATTCTCATCTTCTCCAGTTTATCTCTTCATTCCCTGGTCGTCCCCCGTCTCTCTCTTCTATACCGTGGTTTACCCATGGCCTTTCTCACTCTGGATTCCCCAAACTCTATCCTCAGCCTGATCTCTCCTACCTGACCTCTTTGCCCTTATCCTGATCCCCTCCAGACTCTCTTTTCCTAACCCTTCCCCCCCTCAGCCTTTACCACCCTCTCTAAGTTGGACCCCCTGGACTTTGTCTCTCATTATGGTCTTCTCACAGTTCTCTACCTTACTATGTTCTTCTCCTCCTCTTGGACTCTCACCCTCTCACTATAGTCACCTCCTGGTTTCTTTCCCTTACTATACTCTCCTGGACTCACTTCCATATTATGTTCCTGCCTCAATCTCTCCCTCATTCTGGTCTCCCAATGGACTCTCTCCCGCACTATGGTCTCCCCTTGGGCTCTCTACCTCGCTATGGTTACCTACAATCTTCCCCCAAATTCTCTCCCCTACTATGGCCTCCCCCAGACTCTCACCCCCACCATGGTCTCCCCCCAAACTTTCTTCTTCGCTATGGTCTGCACTCATATTCTCTCCCTCACTATTCCCCTGGATTCTCTTCCATACTATGGCCTCCCGTAGACTCTCTCCCACACTATGGTCTCCCAATGGACTCTCTCCCTCACTATGGTCTCCCCTTGGGTTCTCTTCCTTACAATGGATACCTCACTATGATCTTCCCCCAAATTCTCTCCCTTACTATGGCCTCCCCCAGGCTCTCTCCCTCGCTATGGCTCATGCTCATTCCACAGGACTCTCTCCTCATCTCTATGGTCTTCCTCTGAATGTTGTTCTTCAATCCCTCACTGTGGTTCACCTGGACTCTCTACCTCATTGTTCTCCCCCCTTGCACTATCTTCCTCACTGTGGTCTCTCCCTGGATTGTCTCCCTCGCTATTGTCTGCCCCATTCTCTCACACTCATTCTAGTCTCCACTTGATCTCCCCCCAGACTGTCTTCTTCACTATGGGCTGCACTCAGACTCTCTCCCTCTCTATGGTCTCCCCCTGGATTCTTTCCCTTACTATGGCCTCCCCAGACCCTCTCCCACCTTATGGTCTTTCCCTGGGCTCTCTCCCCCTCTACATATATGGTCTTCTCCTGAATTCTGTCCCTCAGTCACTCACTATGGTTCACCTGGACTCTCTCCCTCATTGGTCTCACCCCAGGACTCTCTTCCTCACTCTGTTCTCCCCCTGGACTGTCTCCCTTGCTTTGGTCTCCCCGTAGACTGTCTCCCTTGCTATGGTCTCTTCCTGAACTCTCTCCCTCACTATGGTCTCACTTGTCTTCCCTGGACTGTCTTGATCTCCCCAAGGCTATTGCCCCCATTATAATCTCCTCTTGGAATTTCTCCCTCACTATGGCCTCCCTCAGGACTATTTGCCTCACTGTGGTCTCCCCCTGAATCCTCTCCTTCATGGAGGTCTCCCCCTGCATTCTGTTTCTCACTATGGTCTTCTCATAGATTCTCTACCTTACTATGTTCTTCTCCTGGCCTGTCTTTCACTATGGTCTTTCCTCTTGGACTCTCACCCTCTCACTATTTTCGCCTCTTGTATGCCTTCCCTCATTAAGTTCTCCTCCTGGACTATTTTCCATTATATGTTCCTACCCCAGTCTCTGACAATGGACTTTCTCCCTTGCTATGTTCTCCCCCTGGACTGTCTGCCTCGCTATTGTCTACTCCTGGACTTTCTCCCTCGCTATGGTCTCCCCCTGGGCTTTCTCCCTCGCTATGGTCTCCCCCTGGACTTTCTCCCTTGCTATGGTCTCCCCCTGGACTATCTTTCTCGCTATGGTCTCCCCCAGATGGTCTCCCTCATTATAGTTTCCCCTTAGACTTTCTCCCTCACTATGGTCTCTCTCAGAATTCACTCCCTCACTGTGGTGTCACAGGTGATCTTGGATCCCTGGATCCCATGGGCCCCTGGATTGTCTCCTTCACTGTGTTCTCCACTCAAAATTTCTCCCTCACTATGGTCTTCTCCTATATTCTATCCATTTCTCTGACCTCCCCTGGGCTCTCTCCCCCTCTCTATGGTCTTCCCCGGAAATTTGTCCCTCGGTCCCTCACTATGGTTCCCCTGGACTCTCTCCCTCATTGGTATTCCCTGAGGGCTCTCTTCCTCACTCTGGTCTCCCCCTGAATGGTCTCCCTCACTATAGTCCCCCCGGACTGTCTCCCTTGCTATGGTCTCCCACAGATGGTCTCCCTCATTATAGTCTCCCCTTGGACTCTTTCCCTCACTGGGGTCTCCCTCAGGACTCTTTCCCTCACTGGGGTCTCCCCCTGGATCTTCTCCTTCATGGAGGTCTCCCCCTGGATTCTCTTCCTCACAGTGGTCTCCCCTGGACTGCATCCTTCACTATGGTCTCTGTTCACACACTCTCCCTTACTGTGGTCTCCCCCAGGATCCTCTCCCTTATGGTAGGCACCCCCTGAGCAGTCTCCCTCACTATGGTCTCTCTCCAGACTCTCTGTTCATCACCTTGGTCTCCTCTTAGCCTCTCACACTCTAGTTCTCCCACCCAGCTGTTCTCGCCCCCTCCAGTCTTCCTGGTTTCAGGTACAGCTGTCACTCCTATTCGTGTCGTTTTGCTCTGATGCTGTCACAGCCTCTTATTCACAGTTCAGAGGATGGCAGCTGCGGTGAGGTCTCTGTGCAAGTCATTGAGCTGTGTGAGAGGTGCAGGAGATTGCTCAAAGCTGCATGTCCAGGAAGAGGTCCCTTTTACCCTATAACAACTCAGAAGATCACATATTCTTTGGCTACCTGGAGCATTACGAGAGTCTCTTGTCATTAGCTGAAGCTGTTCCACTCAAGTCCATGCATCACACAAGCTCATCAGTGTAATCAGGGTTGGGTTGGGGTTAAGTGTTGGGGTCAGGGTTATGTTAGATTATGGTTTAGTCATTAGGCCCGGGGCTGAGTTAGTGGTTAGCATTACAATCAAGGGTATGTTAGAGGTTCAGCAATAGTATCAGTGTCAAGTTGGGGGTAAAGCATTAGGGTCAGGCTTATAGTAGGTTTTAGGCATTCGTGTTAGATTAGGGGTAAGTATTAAGGTCAAGGTTAGATTAGGAGCAGGGGCGGACTGACCGTTTGGAAACTGGGGCACTGCCCGAGGGCCCGGGGTCAGCAGGGGGCCCCATGAGATGCCCCTGGTACCTTTTTCATAGGCTTTTTTGAGTTTGGGCAAGGACACAGGGGCCCCATGATCCCCTATTGCCCGGGGGCCCCATGAGTTGTCAGTCTGCCCCTGATTAGGAGTTAAGCATTGGGATCTGGATTAGGTTAGCGGTTAAACATTAGGGTCAAGGGTAGGGTTAAGGTTAAGCATTAGGGTCAGGGTTACCTTAAAGGTTAGGTAATTTGTCCAGGATTGAGTTAGAGGCATTAGGGTCCAAGTTAGATTAGGGGTGAAGTTTTACGGTCTGGGCTAGTTTAGTGGTTAAGCATTAGGGTCAGGATTAGGTATAGGGTCAGGGTTAGATTACAGGTTAGGCATTAGAGTCAGAGGTTAGTTAACTAACAGGGATAGAATTGCGTTAGGGGATAGGCCTTAGAGTCTGAGTTAGATTTGGGTTTAAATATTAGCATTGGGTTAGGTAAACCATTACACATTAGGGTCAGGGATAGGGTAGAGGTTAAGCAATAGGGTAAGTGTTAGGTTAAAGGTTAAGTAAGAGGGCCAGCATTGAATTACAGGAAAAGCATTAGGGTCTGAGTTAGATTAGGGGTTAAGTATTAGGGTCTGGGTTAGGTTAGGGGTTAAGTATTAGGGTCTGGGTTAGGTTAGCGGTTAAGCACGAGGGGTCAGGGTTAGATTACGGGTTAAGGATTAAGGTCAGGGTTTGGCTAAAGGTTAAGTAATAGGTCCAGGATTAAGTTAGGGGATGAGTATCAGGGTCCAGGTTAGATTAGGGGTTAGGCATTAGCGTTAGTTCAGTGATTGGGTAGAGGTTAGTAAGGGATAGGGTAGAGGTTAAGCATTAGGGTCAGTGATAGGGTAGAGGTTAAGCATTAGAATCTGGGTTAGATAAGAGGTTAAGTATTAGGGTCTGGATTAGATAAGAGGTTAAGTATTGAGGTCTGGGTAAGATAAGAGGTTAAGTATTAGGGTCTGGGCTAGATAAGAGGTTAAGTATTATGGTCTGGGTTAGATAAGAGGTTAAGTATTAGGGTCTGGGTTAGATAAGAGGTTAAGTATTAGGGTCTGGGTTAGATAAGAGGTTAAGTATTAGGGTCTGGGTAAGATAAGAAGTTAAGTATTATGGTCTGGGTTAGATAAGAGGTTAAGTATTAGGATCTGGGATAGATAAGAAGTTAAGTATTAGGGTCTGGGCTAGATAAGAGGTTAAGTATTAGGGTCTGGGTAAGATAAGAAGTTAAGTATTAGGGTCTGGGTTAGATAAGAGGTTAAGTATTAGGGTCTGGGTTAGATAAGAGGTTAAGTATTAGGGTCTGGGTAAGATAAGAAGTTAAGTATTAGGGTCTGGGTTAGATAAGAGGTTAAGTATTAGGGTCTGGGTTAGATAAGAGGTTAAGTATTAGGGTCTGGGTAAGATAAGAAGTTAAGTATTAGGGTCTGGGTTAGATAAGAGGTTAAGTATTATGGTCTGGGTTAGATAAGAAGTTAAGTATTAGGGTCTGGGTTAGATAAGAGGTTAAGTATTAGGGTCTGGGTTAGATAAGAGGTTAAGTATTAGGGTCTGGGTTAGATAAGAGGTTAAGTATTAGGGTCTGGGTTAGGCTAGCAGTTAAAAATTAAGGTCAGAGTTAATTTCAGGTGTCTGGTTCAGGTTAGAGGTCAAGGTAGTTTTATTTTACTTTTTTCGGTGCTTAGGTGTCGATAAACACTATCAACTTTGGGTTCACAGCACTAAATCGCATTCCCCCCCCCAATGGCTTCATCTCCTCCATAAACTCCCTCTGCTACAATGTTTGTCCGTTTTCTTCCTTTGGAACTCTCTTTTGTTTTAGTCACCGTTCGCCCACCAGCAGGCAGGAACTTTCCTCTTCTGCGTCGGCTGATCCCGTATTTTGGCACAGAGTAGAAAATCTCTGATTACAGAGCGTGCTGCTAATTTTACTGGCAAAAAAAAAGAGTTTTGTTAGAGAGATGAATTGCTGACTCAAATCCCTGGATTCACTTAATGGATCAAAATTGTGCTCTGTGCTTTTTGGTAATTGAAATATTTAATGTGCTGCGTGCAGGAACTGGGAAGCTTTCAAAGATGTCTGTTTTCTGAAGCTCAAAAAATTTTAAGGGAGGACAGAAACCAGGACAGCGATTGCCGGTAATTGTATGTAATGTTCGGTTAACAGCGCTCGATATTGCTTTTTACAAAATTGCCTCCATGGAAGCTTCAATTATATGTGAAGCCAAAACTTTTTTTTTTTAGTTTTTGGGTAGAGAATTGCTAAGATCACTACTGCTGCCTGTGTCCCCCTGGGGAGATGTACCTTCACTTCCTGTCCTGTGGACCCAACAGGAAACGGAAGGAAATCTCTCCAAATTGAAAAAAAACTTATATCTTAGAGAGTTCTCACAGGAGCAAGGATTCCCATTGGAGGATTATCCCTCTCCTCTGGTGGCAACTCAAAAATTTGGGGTTTTCCCCTCAACTTTTGTCTTGATGACCATGGTCACTAGGATCAATAGAGAGGGTGATTCTCTCCACTGGGGACCCAGAGTACAAAATAAAACTTGACAAAGGGCCTAACCCTTCATTGCTCTATCCAAAACTAGCAAAAAATTACTCCTTTAAGCACTTTAAAGAAAGACCATTCCCATGAATTGTGTGACATTGTGTGCAATGGCTAGTTGTCTGCAGAAACTGTGGAAGCTGGCATCATTCAATGAACATGTGCCCCTTATATTTTTGGGTGGAAATGCCTTTTTTGGCAGACTGTATGATCCACCTGCTTATAGCTCTGAGACCTTGGCCCCTCCAACCACTGTAGGTCAGGAACTCTAGGAAACAGCCCACCAGTTGATTTTCTGGAATAATTAAAAAGCAATTTGGGTATTAAGCCATGTCTCCCACCACTCTTAGAAAATAAATTATTTTTGGGACTGACCCCTTTAAATTAATCTGTCGCCTGTTTCTGTCTCACACCTTCAGCGTGTTCCTGGTGATATTTCACTACCTCTTCTTATCTTGCGCTTCTAATTGGTCTCAGTCTTGAGGGATCCCCCACTTTTTGTACTTTCCATTATTCCTCTATGGTTTCAGCACTTGAAGCGCGGTTGCCATGGCTACAGTGGCCATTAGTGAAGCGACCTTCGCCACTAATGACATTCCGCTCTTCTCTCGGCTATTTTCAGATGGCTCCCCCAATAATTTACTCCAGTGTTTTGTGGTGTGGCTGGTAGTCCGAGTGTACAGTCAAGTCATTTCTAGCAGGTCCCCTTCCAGGGAAGATCAGGTGACTCACTGCTCATACAGTACAGGTACATACAGGGACATCACACAGAGAAGGGCTCCCTGGGGGCCCAATGCATCAGATCAGCTTCTCACTGCTACAGGGCTCTCGCTGCTCACTATTTCTCTTTCTTTCTTTCTTTCTTTCTTTCTCTCTTTCTCTCTTTCTCTCTTTCTCTCTTTCTCTCTTTCTCTCTTTCTCTCTTTCTCTCTCTCTTTCTTTCTCTCTCTCTCTCTTTCTCTCTTTCTCTCTCTCTCTTTCTTTCTCTCTCTCTTTCTTTCTCTCTTTCTTTCTTTCTCTCTTTCTTTCTCTCTTTCTTTCTTTCTCTCTTTCTTTCTTTCTCTCTTTCTTTCTCTCTTTCTCATATTCTTTTTTTTTTTTCTTTTTACAGTCCTTTCCTTCTTTGTTATCCTCATTCTTTTCTTCTGACTTCCTATTTCCTCTTCTTACTTTCTTCGCCTTTCACTCTTAATTCATATTGATTTCCTTCTTCTTTCCTCCTTCCATTTATTCAGATTCCTTTTGTTCTTCTCTTCCTTTTTGTCTTCTCCACTCTTTCCTTTCCTTCTTCTCCACTCTTTCCTTTCCTTCTTCTCCACTCTTTCCTTTCCTTCTTCTCTCCTCTTTTTCCTTTCCATCTTCTCTCCTCTTTTTCCTTTCCATCTTCCCTCCTCTTTCCTTTCCATCTTTCCTCCTCTTTCCTTTACTTATTCCTTCATCTTTCCTTTCCTTCTTTTCTCCTCTTTCTTTTCCTTCTTCTTGCCTTCTTTTTCCTGTCACTTTCCCCTCCTCCTTCCTTTTCTATTTCCTTTTCTCTTTCCCTCTTCTTTCCTTGTCTTTCCCTTTTCCCTCCTCTTTCCTTTCCTCTTTCCCTCTTCTTTCCTTGTCTTTCCCTTTTCCCTCCTCTTTCCTTTCCTCTTTCCATTATTTTTCCTTTTCTCTTTACTTTCCTTCTTCTCTCCTCTTTCCTTTCCATCTTTCCACCTCTTTCCTTTACTTATTCCTTGCTCTTACCTTTCCTTCTCCCCTTCTCTTTCCTTTTTCCTTTCCTTTCCTCTTTCCTTTTTTCCTTCCTCTTTCCTTTTTTCCTTCCTCTTTCCTTTTTTCCTTCCTCTGTCCTTTTTTCCTTCCTCTGTCCTTTCCTTTTTCCTTCCTCTTTCCTTTCCTTTTTTCCTTCCTCTTTCCTTTTTTCCTTCCTCCTTTCTTTCCTTTTTTCCTTCCTCCTTTCTTTCCTTTTTTCCTTCCTCCTTTCTTTCCTTTTTTCCTTCCTCTTTCCTTTCCTTTTTTCCTTCCTCTTTCCTTTTCTTTTTTCCTTCCTCCTTTCTTTCCTTTTTTTCTTCCTCTTTCCTTTTCTTTTTTCCTTCCTCTTTCCTTTCCTTTTTTCCTTCCTCTTTCCTTTCCTTTTTTCCTTCCTCTTTCCTTTCCCTCTTCCCTTCCTTTTTCTTCTTTCTTTCTCTTTCTTTTCCTTCTTCCTTCCTCTTTCCTTTTCTTTCTTTCTTTCTTTCTTTCTTTCTTTCTTTCTTTCTTTCTTTCTTTCTTTCTTTCTTTCTTTCTTTCTTTCCCTTTTCCTTTTCCTTTTCCCATATATCTCTTTTTCTCACTTTTCTGTTTCTTTCTTCCTTCCTCCCTCTCTTTTTCCACTTCCCTTTGCTCCCCTTCACATTTCTCTTTTTCAAACATTGCATTGACCAACTTGACATTTCCTACATTTGTCAGCTCGGCCACAAGGTGTCAGTTTGACATCAAGCTCCAAAGAGCTGTAACCTTGTTATCCATATAATAAAGACACCATTATAAAAATATGGGACAGCAAGGAAAGCCAAAAAAATGGGTACTACATCACAAATTACTATCCGGGAGATCAACAATGATAACTAATAATAATTTAATAATTGTCAGTTCTAATAATGATGTACTTACTGAAAATGCACATTAATTTCCCTTTAATTCAAATGCAGCTTCGTAGTGCCTTAGTGAGAAACAGGTTTTTTTGGTCATTTATGATGCTTTTTCATAACCCATAGAAGCCAATCAGAATCCAGCTGACAGCAGTTACTATGGGATAACAGCACTTAGTACATCATCAGTGCTCCTCAGTATTGTCATAGTTTCCTACAAAACTGATAGTCTTCATAAAGACTCCCAATGTTGGGCTTTATCAACAGGTTCTCTTAACCAGCCTGTGTTTCTCTCAGCCCAGTGTTCCTCTTCTGTTATTTTGCCCTGCTGGATTCCACTTACAGAGAAAATGACCGGGCTATTTCTGGTCCTTGTCGCAGGCTCTGGGCGGTTGAGGCTGGCCGTTCTGATGGAGGACAGATTACAGATGAAGTGGAAGGAGGTGGAGGGGACCAGCAACATCTATAAGGTGCTAGTAAAACCACTGACGGGTAAGTGCGAGGAGGATTTTGGGATTGTTGTATACTTTCCAATAATATCTAGCTAGCACTGGGGACCAGAGCTTAGCTTCCACCGCCTTGCGGAGTTTGTTTGTTCTCATGAAGTATCATATGTGGCTTTTCTTCCAGTGCATTGATTTTCTCCCACAACCCAAAAGCATAACGGTAGATTAAATGGAGCTCACGCAAATAAGCCACCTGACAGCACTACTACTAGAGACTTTGAAGTGTAAGCTCCTCAGGGGCGGGGACTGGTTGAAACAGTTTTGTGTACTGTGTAAAGTTGAAAATAGTTTGTTAGCAAAAAACATGTATATTAGGTGACCGATCACAAATTCCACCCAGACACTCTCTTTGGGACCAAACCTTACCCATTTCCTGGCAAACACATGTGCCCATATTTTAATTCCCAAATTAGTTTGTCTGACACTCATCCCTAGTAGGTAATAGCCAGGAAGATATGAGTGAAGAAAAAAAAAAACAGTTCCAATAATAAAAGGGGAACATTACATGCTTTATTATGTGGTACAACAAGTATAAGAAAGGGGGAGGGGCAATGTCAGGAGGTGTGTCAGTCAGGAGATAACTATTATATTGTAATATTCTGAAAAATCTAAGTAGCTTTGGAAATGAAAAAAATAAATAAAATGAGTTAATGTTTATAATTCCATTGGAAGGTCTCCACCCCTCTCTTGGAAATTAAGAACAGTTGGTGGTTGTAAATAACCATTTTTTTTCGCTTTTCCTGTAAGGAGATCCAGAACAGGAGGTGATGCTGAAAACAAAAACGGCCAAGGCCACAGTTGGAGGTCTGGACCCTGTGAAGGAATACGTTCTGCAGATACACGTCATCCAAGGAGGACAGGACACCCTCATAGCCAAGAAGAAGTTCATAAGTGAGTTACACACTCATACCTATTGTAACGCTACCATCTTGGGGCCGTTGAGGTTTTGGGCCTCCCTAAGCTCTGCACAGCCAGGCCATACGCATTTTCAATACTTTTATCCACAGTCAGTACATAGTCCATGACCTTGGTTTTTGTTGTTTTTATTAGGGGTTACCAACTTGGATGGGGTCTAGGGGTATATGGGATGCCCAGTAGAACCGAACAACTGTGGAGGACAAACTTCTTAGACAAAATGACAAGAATCCAGCAAACAGCACAAAATGGATCCTAGGCTCTCTACTCCTTCTGGAGTGGCACTTCCCTCTGAAGAATCAGCAAACAGTCTCTACAAGGAGCACTTGGTTCCCTTAAATGAACCTCCTCAGACCCCAGATGAAAATCTCCTCCTCCACCCAGCTGTTTTGAGAGTGTCCCTGAGCAAGGGATTCTGAGACACACAAAGAATGTAGTCCCAGAGAGAACTAGTTGAGTATGGCACCTGACCGCCCTCTCCCTTCTTTGGCCCAGGAGGTGTAGAAGTACTCACACTGTCCTGTTCCTGTAGCTCCTGTTGCTTTAAGGCCCTACTCTGGGCTGGCTCCTTCCCTGCTGACAGGTTGTCTTTCCCCGGTAGACTGTGGGACAGTTGAGGTCCTTCTGTCCAGCTTCAGCCTGTAGGCAGACCTCCCTCCTCTGGGGCCCCCTCCCAGGCTCCACACCAGCAGCATTTCCTCACTCCATCTTCCACCTTACTCCCGTGCTGACCAGGCTGTCTCATATTTAAGGGCTGACCTAGCCACCATACCAGGCCTCCTGCCTAGGGATTGGCCAGATTACCCTATGCAAGTCAGCCCCTTCTCAACCTCGCCTCCTACTTCTACAAATTTCTTTAAGTTTTTAGAGCAGGAGGAGAACTGACCTGTAGAGCCCTCCAGCCTAACCTGAAATAACATTGCTGACGCATACCCAGGCTGACTCATACCCAGGCTTCTATCAAGCGTCTAACCAAGCACAAAAAAAAACCTATGTACACTAGAGGACGTCACACTGTAGAATCAAGAATTGGTCACAGTTGGCTTTTGTCTAGGGGCCTCACAACTTGGGGGGCATCTGGTTTCTATTTTTATTTTCTAGTTCAATATTCTTCCCTCAGCCGATACCAAGACCGAATGAGAAATAAATGAAATAAAATTGCAGTTTTGGTACTTTACAATAGAAAATAACTTTTTCCTCCAATCTAGAACACATGTATCCCTCTTTAGATTTGTACATTACACCATTCAAACCCCCACCTGTCGTAATCAGGCTACAGAGGCATTGAAAATACATACTGTATATCCTCCCAATCACGGGCGGACTGACAATTCATGGGGCCCCCGGGCAATAGGGGATCATGGGGCCCCTGTGTCCTCACCCACAGTCAAACCACACCCAAAAAAGCCCATGAAAGGTACCAGGGGCATCTCATGGGGCCCCTTACTGACCCCGGGCCCTCGGGCAGTGCCTGAGTTCCCGAATGGTCAGTCCGCCCCTACTCCCAAATTTTCTGGCCACATATTTAGGTGCACTGGAAGAAATGTGCTCTACCACAAGGAGCCATCCTTGATCTGCAGAGGTGACCTTGCTCTGGCTGTGGTGATTTCACCAATCTGCTGCAGGCATGATGAAGCATTTCTTCAGTCTCTTCTCCTTCAGTGATCAGACTGTACAATGTCACTGTGTAGCAAGTCACAGAGAGAGGCTGAAGCAGGGGCTGATTTTTGTCAGACATTGGTAAGCAGCCAAGAACTGCACGGGCAGCAGAAGTTAAATGATGGTGTCATCTCTGAGCCTGATGCCGGAACAAAGGTGGCTCCTTCCTCCTGGAGAGAAAAGCAGATGATGGCATTGTCATAGAGAACATTGTGATCTCTCTGAGAGGTAATAGGTACCTTGAAGTGTTACACTGACACGTTACTATGAATGAACCAGGGACTGACAACTCATGGGGCCCCCGGGCAATAGGGGATCATGGGGCCCCTGTGTCCTTGCCCAAACTCACAAAAGCCTATGAAAAAGGTACCAGGGGCATCTCATGGGGCCCCCTACTGACCCCGGGCCCTCGGGCAGTGCCCGAGTTTCCAAATGGTCAGTCCGCCCCTGGAATGAACTCACTTGACCAGGGGTGGACTGACAACTCATGGGGCCCCTGGGCAATAGGGGATCATGGGGCCCGTGTCCTTGCCCACACTCAAAGCACACCCAAAAAAGCCTATAAAAGGTACCAGGGGCATTTCATGGGGTCCCATTCTGACCCCGGGCCCTCGGGCAGTGCCCGAGTGCTCGAATGGTCAATCCGCCCCTGCACTTGACATGAGCAAATTTCAAAGATGCTAAGTCCACTTTTTATAAGTTTTGATAACTTTTGTAAAGATGATTGGACATATGTTCCTCCCGTTGTATATTTGCAGTTGAAGATTTGAAGGCCCAAGTACGAAATGAGAAGAAAAAGGTGGATGTGACTCCAGCACCGCAGATCACTGAGTCATCCTCCCCAGCAGAGGGCAGCACCACAATCACAGGTGAGTTTAGGTGTCGTGGTGCCCAATGGAGAGCTAGAAGAGGTCTATTTTCTAGGGGTTCCTCCTTTTGGAGGCCTTGATGTTTTGGCTTCTTCAAGCTCTCCTGCAGCCATTTTTCCAACCATCACCCATCTAACAGTATAAAGAGGCAAAGCCGCATCCACCCTACATTGGAATATTGGTCTTGAGTGGATGGTGTTACGTAATCTAATTCTCAAACGTTCATTTTTATCTCTTGTTAGAGAGAAGAGAGGACAAGGAGCAGTTGGATACTCCAAGCTCCAGACCACAGGGGCCTGAAGGACGAAAGTCAGGGCCCCAGAATGCTACCCTACTGGCCAAACCTACCCAGAAAATTTCCTCCAAATCGGAGAGAGAGGTGTCAGCTACCCCCAGCACCCCTCGGAGAGGTAAAGCGGCCTGCGTAAATTATCCGTCCATCTCTGCAAGCTTGCTAATTCATCTCTGTGATCTCCTGAACTCTAATGATCGGGGCGACGCAGAGGGTCTCCTGGGAGAAGAAAACCCTGATTGACGAGCCTGCTGTGCTTTTTCCCGAGGCTTGATAGATATCGATCGTCCACCTGTCTGCGTTTAATGCCTCGCGTCTGCTGCTGTATGTCTGCGGAAGAGTACCCCGAGCACAGGAATCAGGGCCAGACCAAACAGCCAATCAGAGGAGAGAAAACCAGATCTCCATTTTTATTTCATTCCTTTAAATCCTTTAGTACATAATCATATTTTTTTATTTTCTGTAGATTTTTTTTTGTTGAGTTTTTATGGCAGGATTTTTAAGCTGCACACATTCGCAAAAATTACAAAAATAAACGCAAGCTTAGCTCATTGCGGGTTTTTTGTAAAGCCTCTACTGAAAAATATACAAAATAACTCCATATCTAGGCTTTACTGTTTGCAGGAGGAGATGCACAATCCACCTTGCTTCTAGGTCTGCATCCCTTTGGTTCCTGGTCACATGACCAGTGATAAAGCATTGGTCATGTGGTCTCTACTGGAGGATCCTCAGGGGTTGGTATTTAGGCAGAGCTGGCAAATCAACTGCTTATTTATTAATTTATTTCAGGTACTTATATAGCGCCGTTAATTTACGCAGCACTTTAGATATATATTGTACATTCACATCAGTCCCTAACCCTCAAGGGGCGTACAATCTAAGGTCCCTAACCCTCAAGGGGCGTACAATCTAAGGTCCCTAACCCTCAAGGGGCGTATAATCTAAGGTCCCTAACCCTCAAGGGGCGTACAATCTAAGGTCCCTAACCCTCAAGGGGCGTACAATCTAAGGTCCCTAACCCTCAAGGGGCATACAATCTAAGGTCCCTAACCCTCAAGGGGCGTACAATCTAAGGTCCCTCACCCTCAAGGGGCGTACAATCTAAGGTCCCTAACCCTCAAGGGGCGTACAATCTAAGGTCCCTAACCCTCAAGGGGCGTACAATCTAAGGTCCCTAAGCCTCAAGGGGTGTACAATCTAAGGTCCCTAACCCTCAAGGGGGCGTACAATCTAAGGTCCCTAACCCTCAAGGGGGCGTACAATCTAAGGTCCCTAACCATCAAGGGGTGTACAATCTAAGGTCCCTAACCCTCAAGGGGTGTACAATCTAAGGTCTCTAACCCTCAAGGGGCATACAATCTAAGGTCCCTAACCCTCAAGGGGCGTACAATCTAAGGTTCCTAACTTACATTCATGGGCCAATTTAGACGGGATCCAATTAACCTACCAGCATGTCTTTGGAGTTTGGGAGGAAACCGGAGTACCCGGAGAAAACCCACGCAGGCACAGGGAGAACATGCAAACTCCAGGCAGGTGGTTCCATGGTTGGGATTTGAACCAGTGACCCTAGTACTGCCAGACAGAAGTGCTAACCATTTAGCCACTGTGCCGCCCCCTTGCAGAACATCCTCCTGATATCATTACCCCAAAAATCAGCAAAGATGATGTAACCAATTCCCCAAATTGTGGAATGAAGGAGACTTGAGCAACCTTCATATACTGGATGGAAGTCAAACCTGGGACCCTATTACTATAAGTCCCTGTGACCTATGGAGAGTGACCACATTTTTCCTACCTATAGAAGTAATTGATTCACAACCTATCAATAGTCTATCCCCCCATATGACCTCCAGGTTGTAAGAGTAATGTTCAACAGGTTGCAGTAATACCCAAGGCACTGTGAAAGTCTAGCTTGAAAATGCAGTCTCTAGACTTGCAGTGATTGGTGTTTACTGAATAGTAGCAGCTTTTTGTTACCTTTTACTGGTTTGTAATGTCTCTTTCTGTTGCCAGGGTCGGGGCACCATTGTGACACAGCGCTGGAGTGGGACATAGTCCTCCTGGTGGACAGTTCCTGGAGCGTGGGACGTGCCAACTTCAGATTGGTGAAGAACTTCCTTTGGGGGATTCTCAGCCCCCTCCACATCTCCAAGGACAAGATTCGAGTCGGTAATGAGACTATGGTGTCATGGTGGGTTGGTGGTGGTAGGATGAGTCGTCTGGAATCATACAATGTTCAGAAGACTTTGACATGAGGACCTGGTTGGTGCAGTTGTGAAAAGCTGAGGGTAGGAGATGGAGAATTAAAGTGTATCTAAAGCCCAAAACTGTTTTCTTTCATTTTGGATGGAGTAGGGGAGGCTAAGAAAAAAGATGGCCTAGAAGAAGGTAGGCCAGAAAGGGAGGATGAGTCGGGATTCGTTATCTGGAAAGCAGAATATGAGTCTCTATCGTTATATTACCCTCCCACAGTTTTCCCAATTTTCACTGGATTGGAGAGGGTCTTCCATCATGAGCAAAAGAGATTCTATGGTATTGCATAATGATGTTTTCAGGCACTGGGAACTGAAAGGGGAGAGGTTAAAACCACTTACATGAGAAGCACTCTGTAGACCTCATATTCCAGCCAACTTACTGATCACCTGAGATGATGCAATAGTGAATGGTACTGTCACCTGAATGGCTAGACCCATTGTGCATCACTAGAGCGACTGAACAGAATTATTCCAATCCATCCAAAATGAATGGGTTACAATATTTAAGCACACCACAAAGGTATTGTACATTGCAGTACATGTGCTACCTCAACGCACCTTAGTATGAACAAGCCATGAGCGTTAGAGGTAGATCAGATCATGGGAAAAGTCTCAATGGGGGTTATTCACTAAAATTGGAAAGTGCAAAATCTGGTGCAGCTCTGCATAGAAACCAATCAGCTTCCAGTTAATTTTGACAAAGCTTAATTGAACACGCTGAAGTTAGAAGCTGATTGGCTCTCATGCAGAGCTGCACCAGATTTTGCACTTTCCAGTTTCAGTAAATCAACCCCTATGTCTGTCTATGTACACGCCATGGCTTTTGTACTCTTCACTGCCCCCTACAGGTCTATCTCAGTACAGCGGAGAGCCACAGACTGAATGGGATCTGAACTCTTATTCCACTAAAGCAGATGTCCTGGAGGCCATTAGAAGGGTGAAATATAAAGGAGGAAACACCTTTACAGGTATGGGTACCTTTATTTTTCCAGCTGCAATACCCTGTGAATCAGCCCGTATCACTGTAAGACGTATACCCTTTGTGTGATCAGGTATGGCTCTCACCCACATTCTAGAAGAGAATCTCAGAGCCGCCTCCGGGGCCCGAGCCCAGGCTGGCAAAGTGGTGGTCCTCCTAACGGATGGGAAGTCCCAGGATGATGCCATCACAGTGGCACAGACCCTCAAGGAGGCCGGAATATATTTGTTTGCTATAGGTAAGCAGGCAGAGCAAGAACATTAAACGATTTCCTCTTAGATTTCTTCGTTATTTTCTTCTTGTAACAAGTGTTCTTTAATGCCTTCATTGTTTTAAAATGGGACTCCATCAATTTCATGTTTTGCATGGAGTCAGGCAGGGTTAGAGCCTTGGTTGGACTCCTAATACTCTATGTTGACCACATAGGTCTCCAGCAGGGACACAAACATCAATAAGGTCTTGACCATGGTTCTAACTGCCCCCCCCTTCCTTTTTTGTATTTATCACCCGTTCTTCTCCTCCTTTTCATTATTATTTTTGCTGTCCACCTGGCCCCATCCTTTGCTTCCAATTTTACTGGTTGACACTTTTGAGAACACATGCCTGGAACACCTGTATACATAGAAAGGGCCAACACATTCTGTATCTACCAACAACACACAGTGCAGCTCAAAGTAACCTAATTGCCTGCAGAGAAACCATTGTTTCTGTTTTTTTGTTACCAAATGTCTATTCCAACACACTGCCAGAAAATCTTGGAGAAAAAATTGGACATTCATTTTCATCGAAGTTTCTGTTTACTTCTCAGGGGTGAAGAACGCAGATGAATCAGAGCTGAGAGAAATGGCGTCCAAACCAACCGACTTGACTGTCCACATGGTAGCCGACTTCCCGATGCTCAGCCCTCTGGTGGGAGATGTGTCCCGGGCACTGTGCATGCGGCTGAAGGAGAGACGGAAGGAGGTAGACATTGGTGAGGATTGAGTTCATTATGAGGTCTTCACTGCCTTCCAGAACAGATTTCTCACTGCTGTGTTTATCGTCCAGGGTTGCAGAAAGTTGTTGCACCCGTCATTGTGGACCCGCACCCCAGCCCCACTCATCTGGTGGTGTCCGATGTAACAGCCAGGAGCATGCGTGTGTCATGGACCCCTCCACAACAACCTGTCCGCAAGTACCGTATAGTCTACTACCCATCTCGCGGTGGGACACCTCAAGAGGTACAGTGTGGCCTGTAAAGGTAGAAAATGTATTTTCTATCTAGTTCACAGCTCACTTCCTCAGAGAATGTTAACAGGTTGGTCTGGCAAAAACGATCTTTAATAAATCCATGCTGGTTACAACTAATTATACTTTTTTCAGAAGCAAATTCTTGGATATAGTCCCTTATCATCCCCTACATTAGTTTGCATACTATTGGTGTTAGGCTGACTAGTCTGTAATTTTCAGGTATAAATCTTGTCCCTTTTTAAAATATTATTACCATGTATGAGGGGTTCCCCTGTCCCTACACGGAGTTCCCAGGTTTATACACCTGCTGTGACCATTCTGAGGGGTTCCCTCATTCCTACATTGAGTTTCCAGGTTTGTACACCTTCTGTGTCTATCCTGAAAGGCTCCCACCAACCGTGTATTGCATTCCTAGGTCTGTACACCTGCTGTGCCCATTATTAGGGGCTCCTACCATCCCTGTACTGAGTTCCCAGGTCTGTACACCTGCTGTGCCCATTATGAGGGGCTCCTGCCATCCCTGTACTGAGTTCCCAGGTCTGTACACTGACTGTGCCAATTACGAGGGGTTCCCACTCTCCCTGTACTGAGTTCCCGGGTCTGTACACTGGCTGTGCCAATTACGAGGGGTTCCCACTCTCCCTGTACTGAGTTCCCTGGTCTGTACATCTGCTGTGCCCATTAAGAGGGGTTCCCATCATCTCCTCTGGATATTATAATTATTGTTTATTATGGAGAATGTAACAGGAGAAGCCCAAAACTCCCAGATAGACAGGAACAGAGTTGACCATTAGATTTCACTGTTGAGTATATGAGACCTACAAGAAGCCAAGGGCTGATTCAGCCCACCAAAGCTCCATGTATAAATAAAATATACCCTTTGGGTGAGTTGACCCTTTATTGGTGGACCTGCATTTGGTATCTCCTGTTTTCCTACATCTCTCCTTGGAATCCCATGATGTAGCTTGTCTTTCATTTGCAGGTGGTCTTAGAAGGAGATTCCACCTCTGCCGTCCTTAAGAACTTAACCGCCCGTACCGACTACCTGGTGTCCGTCTTCCCCATCTATATCAGTGGCGTGGGCTCTGGACTCCGTGGAATCACCTCTACCTGTAAATAGATGACTCCGGATACTTCATAGGTGGTCATCTACTGTAGGTCACCCCACCATTCTCAGTCTGTTCTCCTCTCTCTTGCAGTGCCGCTGTCTGCTCCTCGTGAGCTCTCAGTAGACCAGGTCACTGACTCGTCCTTTGAGGTCCACTGGCAGCCATCAGAGGGCGCCGCTTACTATATGGTGACCTACTCAACAGAGCCTGGCCATGGGGAAGAGGGGAAAGAGGTAAAGAGGTGACTCCTAAAGGGGCTTCATATACTTCATTTTGGAAATATATATATGATAATTGGTCAGCCTTCAGCACATCCAATTCCGCTCTTAATGTCTGTCATCAGATTTTTTTTTGTTCTCTAAAGCAGGACACAAACATTTGCTTTGCAGATTAAAGTGGGAGCCACAAAGGTCCTAGTGTCTGGCTTGTCCCCAAATACCACATACAGCGTGGTTGTAGTAGCTGCAGCTGGAGAAGAGACCAGTGACCCGATCACCATACAGCAGATCACCGGTAAGTGCTGCCTACATCCTAGTACCCAGCTTTAAGTATTAATGGGGATATTAAAGAGAACCTGTCACCAGTGTGTCGCCATTACATCAAGTTCCCCCTGAGCGCAGACGTCATAAATAGTTTTCTGCATGCTGCTGGTGTCAGTAACGGCAACATTAGAGGTTGATTTTTCCACTGATGGCTACTTGTCTTTTGTCTTTCAGAGCCCACCCGGGACAGTCTACGGTTCACCAACGTCACTCACAGTAGTGTCACTGTGTTCTGGGAGGTGGCGCCCCCTAATGGAACGATCCAGCACATCTCATACACATCTGAGGCAAGCAACGCCATTGCTAAAGAGGTGAGTATTGGAGTAATTTCACCCTCTAGAATGGGGGCAGCAATTATCTTCCTGGGTCAGCCCAACACAGCCATGGCTGCATGGCCAGGCACAGAAACAAAAATGCTAATCCCTCTAGACGTGAATGGCAGTTAGAAGATGGAGGCACCCAGGGGTGGACTGACCATTTGGGAACTCGGGCAGTGCCCGAGGGCCGGGGTCAGTAGGGGGCCCCATGAGATGCCCATGGTACCTTTCATAGGCTTTTTTGGGTGTGGTTTGAGTGTGGGTGATGACACAGGGGCCCCATAAACCCCTATTGCCCGGGGGCCCCATGAGTTGTCAGGCACCCAAAACCCTTTTGCTTCATAGACTGGTTATGCCTCGCGGCCTTTTTGTATAAAAAGCACTTTGCAGTTTTTATAGACAATCTAGTTTTTTTCTGTATTTCTGCCCGAGTGGAACACTGTCATCCGAATCAAGTGACAGGGAGTCCCCTTCAAGTACAGGAGATGATATGAGAACCCTGTGTAATCCCCGTTCAGGAATTAGCCACCCCCGGAGGTGACACCGCTCACATGGTGAGTCAGCCAGCTCTGGAGGTGAAGGGTGATCCCCGCTTCTCCTTCCAGATGAAATCCTTCGCTTTGTCTCCTTCCAGCACAATGTATTCCTCTGCCGGGTTCAGTGTTATTACTCTCCGGGCTTTCATGTGCATGTCAGATCCTTCATGTGTTCACCTATGACTACTCATACTGCGGCCTCTCTGATGTGGAATGACGTTCCCTTCCCCTTTTGTCTTTTTGTTTTACTTATTATGACCTCCTGGCTTCATCTGCCGGGGTAACTTGTACTGTCTGCTCACATTAGATATTGCCACCAATGCATGCTGCAGCTCACAGTTGCCTCAGCAGAGAAGCAGGCTTTCCTCTCCTGTTTACTCTCACCTGCCCTAATTTCCCTCTTTGCTTCTTTCTTTTCTGCTCCTCTCCTCTTTTCCCTGCTCCTCTCCCCTCTTCTCTACTTGCCTACTCACCTCTCTGCTTCTCCCCACTCTTCTCTGCACCCCTCCTCTCCTTTATGATTTTCTTTTCATCTCTCTGCTCCACTCCTTTCTCCTTTGCACCTCTCCTCTCTGCTTTCTCTATTTTCTGCTTTGCTCCTCTCCTCTTTTCCCTGCTCCTCTCCCCTCTTCTCTACTTGCCTACTCACCTCTCTGCTCCTCTCTTCTCTACTTGCCTACACACCCCTTTGCTGCTCTTCGCTCTTCTCTGCTCCTCTCCTCTCCTCTCTGCTTCCCTCTTTTCTGCTTTTCTCTTTTCCCTGCTTCTCTCCTCTCTTCTCTACTTGCCTACTCACTTCTCTGCTCTCCGGTCTTCTGTGCTCCTCTCCCATCCTCTCCTCTCTGCTTCTCTCTTTTATGCAACTCTCCACTTTTTCCTGCTCCTCTCCTTTCTTCTCTACTTGCCTACTCACCTCTCTGCACCTCTCCCCTCCACTCTGCTTTTCTTGTCTTCTCTTTGCTCCTCTCCTTCGTCCTTTGCACCTCTTTTCTCTACTTCTCTTTTTTCTAGTTTGCTCCTCTCTTTTCTGCCCCTTTCCTCTTCGCTTCTACTATCACCTCTCTGCTCCTCCTTTCCTCTCTTCCCATCTCCTTATCCCCATGTTTCTCTGTTCCTCGCCACTTTTATCTGCTTTGCTCTTTTTCATTTCTACTCATTCATCTGCTCATGTCTTGGCTCCTTCCCTCTCTGCTCCTCTCCACTCTTCTCCTTTTTGCATTTTCCTCTCTAATCTTCTTTTTTCTGCTCATCTCCTCACCTCTTCACTCCTCTCCTTTCTACTGCTCACCTTTTTGCTCCTCATGTCTTTTCCCCTTTATGCTTTCCTCCTCACTACTGCTCATGTCTATTTTTTTTATAACCTCTCTTCTGCTCTCCTCACCTATCTGCACCTCTTCTCTTCTCTATCTCCTCTCCTATCTCCTTCTTCCCTTTCCCCTTCTCTCCTCTCCTTTCATCTTCTCTCCTCTATCTCCTCTCTGTTCATCTCCTATCTCCTCCTTCCATTTTTCCTTTCATCATCTCCTATCATCTTCTCTCTTCTATCTCCTCTCTGCTTCTCTCCTATCTCCTCTCCTCTCTGCTTCTCTCCTATCTCCTCTCCTCTCTGCTTCTCTCCTATCTCCTCTCCTCTCTGCTTCTCTCCTATCTCTTCTCCTCTCTGCTTCTCTCCTATTCTTCCTCTTCCCTTTCTCCTGCTTTCCTCTCCTCTCTGCTCCCCTGATATTCTCCTCCCCTCCTCTCCTATCTGCTCCTCTCCTCTTTGCTCTTCTCCCCTTCACTTTAACTTCAATAAAAATTGCCCCCAAAACCATTATAATTTTCCCTTTAAGTCCAGGTTACCTTGAACATGCTTCAATGATGTGTATCAGGGGCGGACTGACCATTCCAGCACTCGGGCACTGCTCGAGGGCCCGGGGTCAGTAGGGGGCACCATGAAATGCCCCTGGTACCTTTTTATAGGCTTTTTTGGGTGTGCTTTGAGTGTGGGTGAGGACACAGGGGCCCCATGATCCCCTATTGCCTGGGGGCCCCATGAGTTGTCAGTCCTCCACTGACATGTACCATACGTGTGTTACATTTGAATACAATAAAAGTGAAGTGCCTGAGATCTTCTTTTAAAGGTTGTATCTGATGGTGTCCCCGTTGTCCCCTTTCAGGTGGAGATCCCTGGTGGCAGCTCCTCGGTGACCCTAAAGTCTCTGACCTCTCAGACCCCGTATAACGTCACCCTGGCCATCTCACACAGCGGGCTGAAGACTTTGCTCCATCTGACGGGAAACTTTACAACCTGTAAGTGACGAGATAGGAATGAGGAACCGCACAGTCAGAGCTGCCCGTTGCCCATTCTGTCTGATTCATTGGCGCTGCCACCATTCTGCCGGAGCCGTGCCCTTGGCTGTCAGCGGGGTTTGTCCTCGTTCCTGCAGAAACGCCAAGTGTGCGAGGGAAAGTCTTTATTCAGGGCAGAACGGCCAATTAGTGTTAATTACAGAGCCCCAGAATGTCATTCTTAATGGCAGATCTGCTGGTCGCTGGGGGGGGGGGGGGGAAAGAGGCATTTTTAAGTTGGCGGTGACATATGGCCGGCTGCGTCTCTGTTGCTGTTATTTGTTCCAGTTTGTGCCGCCTGACCTCTGCGCCGATAATTATTATTCTGTCACTGGCACCAATTAACTGACATGGTGGCGCGGAGGGGTCCACCTTCACTTGACTTTGATTAGTAACCGGCGTGAATCTCCCAGGGGGGCTCCTACATTTGCTTCTCTCTAGTGCTCCTCTGTGCCTTTCAGCCTGGACTGTCTATCCTCTGGCAGAAAAGATTATTTCCCTCGTCATGACTGGGGCTGAAATTCACACCTCTGTACAGATGTAGAACAATGAACAGAAGGAGGGCTTCACTGTCTGAAAATGCTAGTTGCTTGGCTGTCTAGGAGAGCTTTTAGCTTCAGTAGTTCTTGAGCACTGCCCCCCCAGGGTGCAGCTGCCCTGTGCCTTCCCTGGCTTCCAGATTGCTGATTTAGAAAGTACCAAAGTAGGCAGATTATTATTATACAGGATTTATATATTATTATTATTATTATTATTATACAGGATTTATATATTATTATTATTATTATACAGGATTTATATATTATTATTATTATTATTATTATACAGGATTTATATATTATTATTATTATTATACAGGATTTATATATTATTATTATACAGGATTTATATATTATTATTATACAGGATTTATATATTATTATTATTATACAGGATTTATATATTATTATTATACAGGATTTATATATTATTATTATTATTATTATACAGGATTTATATATTATTATTATACAGGATTTATATATTATTATTATTATTATACAGGATTTATATATTATTATTATACAGGATTTATATATTATTATTATTATACAGGATTTATATATTATTATTATACAGGATTTATATATTATTATTATTATTATACAGGATTTATATATTATTATTATACAGGATTTATATATTATTATTATTATACAGGATTTATATATTATTATTATACAGGATTTATATATTATTATTATTATTATTATACAGGATTTATATATTATTATTATACAGGATTTATATATTATTATTATTATACAGGATTTATATGGTGCCAACAGTTCTCAGCGCTTTACAATATAATGGGAGACAATACAGCAACAATACAGATCAATACAAGAGGGATAGGAGGGCCCTGATCCTGGGAGCTTACAATCTAAGAGGGAGGGGCTAGTGGTACAAAAGGTAGTAACTGTGGGGGATTGACTGGTTGGAAGAGTAGAAGATTCCAGTCTTAGCTGAGGGCAGGATAGGCTTCCCTGAAGAGATAGGTTTTCAGAGATTGCCTAAAAGTGAGCAGAGTAGGCGATAGTCTGATGAATTGGGGTAGAGAGTTCCAGAGGATGGGGGAAGCTCTGGAGAAGTCCTGGAGATGAGCATGGGAGGAGGAGACAAGTGAGCTAGAGAGCAGGAGGTCTTGCGAGGAGCGGAGAGGACAGTTTGGGTGATATTTAGAGACAAGATCGGTGATGTAATTTGGGGCGGAGTTATAAATGGCTTTATATCAAACATGGCTACCAAATAATTAGCATTTTCAGGAGACCAGTAATGGCAACCTATAGATATGTGGGGTGAGGAGTGCCTAGTATAGAGAGATGTACAAATAGGCCTTTTGGTTCAGGTCTTTATTAGCGTACAGCAGAAAGGTACTACCAACGCGTTTCGGATTGTGACTTCCCCTTCTTCAGGGCTCTGGATGATCTTTGATGTTGTAATATGGGTTCAGACTGGAGGCGGAGCCTGTGGTCTGTGGGTTTTCAGGGGCCCAGTAAGGACTAGTGTGCACGGGGCTTTTGAGATGCATTTGCCATGCATTCCCATTGACACATGGGAAAATCAAAGCACAAACTGACCCCGAAGACCAACTCTGCCCAAACCCCCCACAGACCCTCTCCTGAGGTACCCACCCCTACAGGCTTTCCCCTGAGGCCCCAACCCCCATAGACCCTCCTCTGCAGCCCCCACCCCCACAGATGCTCACCCTTACTTGAGGCTCCCACCACCACAGTCCCTCCCCTGAGAATTCCACTCCCACAGTCCCTCCCCTGAAGCCCCCACTCCCTTCCCTGAGGCTCCCACCCCCACAGAACCTCTCCTGAGGCTTCACTTGGGGTGAGAGGGGGGTGAGAGAGAGGTGATGGGGGGCTGAGAGAGGGGGGGAAGAGAGAGGTGGTGGGGGGGTGAGAGAGGGAGAATGGTTGGGTATAAGAGGCTCCTGCCCCCACATACCCTCCCCCGAAGCCCCTAGCTGTGGTGTCCTACACTCTGTCTGTCCTCAGTCTTAGGGTTTGAGTGACCCTGAGTATCATTCAACCCTGAGACCGAGGACATCATCTGCTGGAGAAAGAGTACTGCTCAGGAGAGTGCTGGGTTGAAAGTTTTTCCACTTTTTCATTTGTGTTGAAAGACACCGATTTAGGAAATTCCCTCATCATTTGACTTAGTGGGAGGTTTCAATTAGACAAAGGGAGTTGCAAAGCAAGCAGGGTCTACTGTGTGGGCTCCTTAGAAAACCAATAGCACTCTGGGAATCTTTAGTGATGTCTAGGTCAGCCCAACCCTGCCAGAGTCCCCCGCAGACCCTCCCATGAGGTTTTCACCTCCACAGGCCCACCCCTGAAGCCCCAGCTATAGTCTACACTCTCAGACTGTCATCAATCTTAGGGTTTGAGTGGCCCTGTGTGTCATTTCACCCAGAAAACTGAGGATATCTTGTGGAACAGAAGGAGTACTGTAACGGAACCGGACCCTGACTGCACTAGGGTATTTCCGTAAGCCTCCCGCTTCCCTGTCCGAACACAGATCCACGGACACCACCGCTGGCCATACAAGACAAGATAGCACCTTACTTGAAGGAAACCAGGAGATGTATTCCTTTATGTTAACATAGATACAAAATATATACACATTCAAGGGAACAACCCACCTCCTTGCAAATGGACACAGGGTGGGGCAAGCCAAATCTGGCAACCAGAGACACATCAGCAGTCAACCCCATCAGGGGGAAGGGCTGCCAGAAACACCCCCCCCACCAAGCCAATACACATAGACACATACATCCCCTAATAGTTTGCTCCCAAGCAAGACACACAATAGAACAATGGGATGCACCACATGGCAGTTAACGATGACCAACCCCCACCTATACATGTCTACACAATATCAGGACATTCCACTCTGTACCCCTAAGAGGCACAGGGTGACTTACACATAATAGGGATATGGGGAGCTGAGACAGGGGTCCCCCCACCCCCCAAAGTCACTCCCGTCACAAGTACTCCATGGGAGAGCACTGGGTTGAAGGTAATTCCATTTGTGCTGAAAGCGGCTCACTTACAAAACTCCCTCATCATTTGTCTCAGTAGCAGTTTTCAATCAGATGGAGGGAGCTGCAAAGCAAGCAGGGGCTTCTGTGTAGTCTTGTTAGAAAACCCATAGTGCTCTGGGAATCTTTGGTCATGTATTTAATGTTTATTTGTTTTAAAAAAAAAAAGGGTTTACTAAAAAAAAATTCAGGAGCTTTAACCCTATAAACGGCGGCAGGGCGGCGCTCGTAGGCAAAATGACGTTTTAAAACGGACCTCCGCAAAACAGGTAGGGGGCGCGCGTGAGGCGCGCGCCCGCCCTGCCTGTCCCGCGGGTTTCAGCCGCCGGGTCACGGCCGGTTTTTACCGGCCGTTTTCCCGCGAAGAGCTGTTATCACTGACACAGAGCAGAGCAGGCGATCAAATACCACCGAAAGAAAGCTCAATTTGTGGGGAAAAAAAGGATGTAAATTTCATTTATGTACCGTATTGCATGACCGCGCAATTGTCCGTTAAACTAGCGCAGCGCTGTATAGCAGAAAAATGGTGTAAATTGCAGTATCTGTACCACAGTTTGTAGACGCTATAACTTCCACACAAAGCAATCAATATACACTTATTGGGGTTTTTTTTTACCAAAAACATGGAGCAGAATACATTTTGGCCTAAATTTATAACCAACTTTGAGTTTACTATATATTTTTTATAGCTGAAAAGTAAAAAAATATTGTTTTTCTTCAAAATTTTTGGTCTTTTTTTGTTTATAGCGTGAAAAATAAAAAGCACACAGGTGATCAAATACCACCAAAAGAAAGCTCTATTTGTGTGAAAAAAAGGACGTAAATTTTGTTTGGGTGCAGCATTGCATGACCGCGCAATTATCAGTTGAATTAGTGCAGCACCGAGTAGCAAAAAGAGGCGTGGTCATTAAGGGGAGCTCAAGTGGTTAACCAAAAATGTTTTTTTCCATTTTACCTGAAGTGGGGCAGGGCTAGAAACTCTGTTGGGTTTTTATTGATGTCTGTTTCTTTTGCTTCCTGTCCTGGTGATAGGTGGTCACAGGGAAAGAGACTAAGAGTAATTTATCCAATGAGGACATAGGCAGCAAGGAGAACACTCATTTGTAGTAAGGAGGCATCAGAACCCTGTCTAGTTTTGTTGCCATCTGTGTCCCTTTTGGGGAGATTTCCCCTGACTTCCTGTCCTTATAATAGGTGGTCACCAGGACAGGAAGTGGAAGGAATCTCTCCAATGGGGACACAGAAAGGGTTCTGAGTTTTTTCCATCTGGCGTTCCTCTTTAAACGCTCTCTTTTCTCATAATTTCATTAGAATTTTTTTTTTTTTACTCAGGGAAACTATTAAATCACACTTAAACTGTTTTACCAAAATGATGTCATTTCTGCTTAATGGTCTTTTAATGCGATGATGTGAGCCGCACAGAATTCTGCTGGAACATTCATAATATGCTACGCCGAGCCTGTTAAAGATTTACTAAACATTAATGGAATGTTTGTCTATTTAATGCGTTTCTAATAACTCCGGCGGACAAATATTTAAATGTTTTACTTTAGCATGACCGGCAGTGTTTAACTTAGATGTAAACCCTAATTGATTGATGTTTACTTTCCTAAAGCCGCATGCATCCTGAACAATTGCTGGTTTGTTTAATAAAATACACTCATCCTTGCTGATCTCCGGCAGTCTCTTTGTAGCCACTTCCTGTCTACATACACTCCATCCATGGCATGGCATTTCTCAGGACAGGTTCCCTGGTGGTGACAACAGTCAACCACTTAAATGAGGGTGGACTCCTGCGCTGCCAAATATCCTCTCAGGGGATGAAGTAGCTGCTAACACCCGAAAGAAATGAGATGAAAAAATGATTTTAACAGGATGGTGTAAGTGGTGAAATTAAATATTGTCAAATCATATTATTGTAAATAAATGATATTATAGTGAAAAAATAATATTACTCTGTGCATCCTCACTAACTTAATTATAAAGTGAAATATAATCCAAAAATAATATTTACAATCAAAGTGATCAATTGTTATAGCGTGACATATATGCAATGATAAAAAAAAGAAGTGAAAAAAATTATATTGCACAAGAAAAATAAATAAAAATAAAATATAAATATAAAATAAAAATCCAGATTTTTCAATTCTTCAACTTTATATTCCAACTTTATATTGTGCGCTCAAATATATGGTGCCAGTTTATCCATCACCTTCTGGTGTGTGCGCTCACCTCACAGATTCGACCCTCAAGGAGTCGTAGAGCAATCAATACCCCCGGCGGGGCGGACTGACAACTCATGGGGCCCCCGGGCAATAGGGCATCATGGGGCCCCTGTGTCCTTCGCCCACACTCAAACCACACCCAAAAAAGCCTATGAAAGGTACCAGGGGCATCTCGTGGGGCCCCCTACTGACCCTGGGCCCTCGGGCAGTGCCCGACTTTCCAAATGATCAGTCCGCCCCGGATCCCCGGATGATCCCAGGCTGGATGGATCTTTCCCTTTAAAGGGACACAGGAACAGCTCCCACCGAAACCATACAAACGGTTAAAAGGGGTCTTCAAATGGCTCAAAAAGAAGTCAAAGATAGAACTTCCATAGTGTAATATTTAGATATTTATTGATAAAATAGATTCATAAAAACAAAGGGCTACTCACATAAAAACAAGAGTCACAGACCCATCAAGTATATACTGTGTAACCCACAGTCAGGTGTACATACAAGGAGTCCCAAGATGGCGATTGCCGTCCATACGTAATGACGCCACCACGCTCTATTCCATGCCTGGGTAATGTGTGTTGAAACGGCCACTTGCAATCTTCATTGGGAGCAATGTGTAAAAGTGTGACAACGCAGCAGCACAGGGACAGAGTGTTGTCATCCTCTAACAGGAAGTGCCTGAACAAGGACCTTGATGGCAGGATAGCCAGGTATCATTATATTAAAAGCTGCAGATTCAGAAATATTGAAAATGGCTTTTGAAATGGTAATCTCCTACCGCCCAAGTAGCGCCATACATTGGAAAAGAGGGCGGGCTTTAACACCAGCACACGCATCCATGGGCGACAGAGCTTTGTGTGCTCAGAGTGTGCTCACTGAATGCTCTTGGCACAGTAACTGAGCTGTCATAGATGGAACCGGCCTCCGATCATGTGACCACAGTAACAGCCAATCACACTGGTCATGTGCTCAGCTGATCTGTCCTGTCCCCTGGGTTTACAGACCTTGCTAAAGGGGCACCAGGGCTGGGAAGGGGTTCTAGATTACATGAGCTCTTTGTGGTTGAGTTTACATCAGGGGCGGACTGACCATTCGAGCACTCGGGCACTGCCCGAGGGCCCGGGGTCAGTAGGGGGCCTCATGAAATGCCCCGGGTACCTTTTATAGGCTTTTTTTGGGTGTGCTTTGAGTGTGGGCAAGGACACGGGCCCCATGATCCCCTATTGCCCGGGGGCCCCATGAGTTGTCAGTCCGCCCCTGGTTTGCATCCTGCCTAAGAAAACTGCTGGTCTACAGACTAGTGAGCATGCTGGCCTTTGCTGACTTCACTGGTTGCATGCTTGTTCTGGGTCAGCAGTTCAAAGTATTGGAGCCAGAGATTGCCAGGTGATTAGCATTTCCAGGATGATTTCAATAGAAGCACTGAATCTCAGATTCATTGCCTTGAGATAGAGCAGTGGTTCCCATCCTCAATCCTCAAGTACCCCCAACAGGCCATGTCTTGAGAATTTCCCTTCAACTGTATTAGCCGCTTTATGCCAGCCAGGGTCAAATAAATGGGTGGTGATGCCTAAACCTGGTAGGTGGGGATCCCAATACTGCTGCATTGTTATTGGTTGCACAGATCTGATGTCATCTGGAGTCCCACCTACGAGGTTCCAATCATGAGTAGTTGACCAAAAGCTTTCGGTAACAGCTCAGTCACAGTTATGAGGGGGCAGCTTATGGAACACACCCCGGAACAAGGCATCAAGGCCTACTCTCCCTGCCACCAAATATACATGGAATGCTGTCGTAAAAGCACTTGTGCATGGTGAAGGTAGTCCTGAAAACATGACCTTTTAGGGGTACTTAAGGGCTGACATAGAGGAACAGAGAAAGTCTGTGCAACAGTGCTAAGCAAGAAGTCTGCATATATAATGAGCAAAGAGGGCTGCCATCATGTACAGAGAACCATATATATCATCAAATAAAAGAAAAGTGAGCGCTCTATAGGTAGCAGCTGTAGCACTAAAAAGGTAACCAATATAAAAACCTCAATAGCAATCAAAAAAGTAAGTGCAGCGCTAAATGACTGTAGGATTAAAATAATAAAATGTCCAGATAAATGAACATATGTTGAACTCCAGCTAAAAGCTGGACAATCTGTGACAATCTGTGCAGATATCAGTGCAATAGCAGCAATCATACTTCAGTGATGGTGCTCCAGATCAATGGGGTAAGAATGCGCACTCACCAGATGCGTAATGTATATACGCATTAAATCAGACAGTGGAGGTCCCCTTTAGGAATCGGATGTAGCCAAACCAAGGATAATACTCCCTCTGGATAATGGTGATGTCTCAGGAGCTCTCGGGTAGTGAAGGATCCAGTCAGCCAGAGGTCCCCTTTAGGGATGGGTGGGTGTAGAAGCCTGTGGAACAGGGACTCCCTCCTCTGGATACTGTGGTGGATCAGGTGGGCTCTAAAAATGAATTGCTCCACATGGGGAGACATAAAAAGTGCCCATAGTGTAGTAGGTGATAAAACCAAATTTTATTAAATAATGGAATTTGCAAATTCGTAAAATGACATTTAAGGGATAAAATACAGGTAAAATGAACTAACCGTCCATAAGCAAGATGGCCACCACATGGCTCCGGCGTGACGTCATGGCGTACTGGCCCCTCTTACGCGTTTCGTGCGCACGCACGTCTTCAGAGGGGGAAGCCAGACAACCATATATAGAAAGATCGTTATGAGAATTGAAACAAATTGAAAAAAAAACAGTAAACTGCTCACTTGCATAGCAAAAAAACTAATCAAAAGCTGATCAATCCACTTTAAGAGGACCTTGCACTGGGATAATGGCAGCTGGCACTTTATAACCCCATACAGGATTGTGCACCCCTATGGGTTATAACTTGTTGGGGCGCACAATCATTTCTTAGGAAGGGGGTATAAAGTCCCAGCTGCCTTTATCCCGCTAAGGGTGACCTCCAGGAAGTTGGCAGGATCATAGAGGCAAATTTCACCATCTTCACTGCAAATGAAGTCACCACACCAGTCCATGTCCAAATCATCTCCCATCTTCATACTCAAATCTTAGGTCCTCAACCAGGAACACGGGTGACACAGAGAGGGAAAGATGACAGGCAGCAAAGAAATGACAGGTCCTCTTTAACATGACGTATTGGGTTGTGATATATCAGGCAGTTAACATCATGGCCAGAAAACCCAAAGAAGAACACCGCCGACTTGAGAGCCTCCTACAGAAACAAATATAGAACAATAAAGCCTCACATCAAAGTTATATAAATGTCAAATCTTAATTTCTCTATTGCGCGGAGCGGCGGCTGGAAAAGTTATTAGTGCCTCTGAGTGTTTCAAGTGCACTTGTCTCATACGTCTTAACACTTCCAGCTCTCACATCCCACGTAGATATTTTGTATGGAAATTTTTCTTCTATCATCAAACAAAAATGTCATGAGTATTAAGGAATCTCTGGGCAATGGGGTCCACGTTTGAAGAAGTCAGAAGAGTTACCGATGGCTCATTGGTCAGTAAGGGTTACTGAACCTTACCTATTGCTCTTTTGTTATTCATGTTTTAGATTCTGTGCTATATGGCCAAAGGTAATATTGAATTTAGGTGTCACCGGGGAAGGATACTGTTTATGCTACGGCATACAAAGACATCTTGGACAATTGTGGACTTTCAGCTTTGGGGAAAAAGTCTGTTTTAGCAGGACTACGCCCATGTGTACAAAACCAGCTCCATAAAGACACGGTTTAACTAGTGTGATGTTGTAGGAACTGGAGTGCCGCCATAGAGCCTTCACCTCAACCCTACTGAACATGATTGGGATTAATTGGAAAACCAGATCTGAGCCAGGTATCTTCATCCAACATCAGTCCTGACCTCAGCTCTACTGAACAGCACTGGGATCAACTGAAATGAGGATTGTGAGCCTGGTCTTCTCATCCAACATCAGTCCTGACCTCAGCTCTACCCAACAGCACTGGGATCAACTGAAATGAGGATTGTGAGCCTGGTCTTCTCATCCAACATCAGTCCCAACCTCAGCCCTACTGAACACCACTGAGATCAATTAAAATGAGGATTGCGCTCCAGGTCTTCTCATCTAACATCAGTCCTGACCTCAACCTCACTGAACACTTTTTGGATGGATGAGAACACCAATTGTGAGCCAGCTCTTCTCAACAAACACCAGCCTTGACCTCATCCCTACTGAACCCCTTTGTGATGAGTTGGAATGCCGATTGAGAGCTGGTTTTTCTCATCCAATATTAGTATCGGACCTCACAAATGTTCTTTGGCTACTGTTCTTTTGGCAAACCTACTATACCCTTTTAGGAAGAACTGAAATAAGGATTGTTGACCAGGCCTTCTCATCTAGCATTAGTCCTAACCTCAGCCCTACCAAACACCATTGAGGTCAATTAAAATGAGGATTGTGCATCAGGTCTTCTCATCTACCTGACCTCAACCTCACTGAACGCTTTTTGGATGCATTAGAATGCCAATTGTGAGCCAGGTCTTCTCATCAAACACCAGCCTTGAGAATTCAGAATTGAATTGAGGATTGTGGGCCAGGTCTTCTCATCCACTATCAGTACCGGACCTCACAAATGTTCTCTGGCTACTGTTCTTTTGGCAAACCTACTGGACATCAGCCTTGACCTCATCCCTACTGAACCCCTTTGAATGAGTTGGAATGCTGATTGTGAGCCAGGTTTTCTCATCCAATATCAGTATCAGACCTCACAAATGTTCTTTGGCTACTGTTCTTTTTGGCAAACCTACTGCACACTATTGGGAACAATTGAAATGAGGATTGTGGGCCAGGTCTTCTCATCCACTATCAGTACTGGACCTCACAAATGTTCTTTGGCTACTGTTTTTTTGCAAACCTACTGGACATCAGCCTTGAGCTCATTCCTACCGAACCTCTTTGTGATGAGTTGGAATGCCGACTGAGAGCCAGGTCTTCCCATCCAATATCCGCATCGGACCTCACAAATGTTTTGTGGCTACTGTTCTTTTGTCAAACCTACTGGACACTATTGGGAAGTTATTGAAATGAGAATTGTGAACCAGGTCTTCTTTTCCAACCTCAGTCCTGACTTAAAAACCACGGAACACCTTTTGGATGAATTGGAATGCCAGTTGTGAGCCAGGTCATCTCCTCCAACATCAGTCTAGACCTCAACCCTACTGAACCCCTTTGTGATGAATTGGAATGTCTATTAAAAGCCATGTCTCCTCATCCAACATTGGTACCTGACTTCATAAACATTCTTTGGCAACTGTTCTTTTGGCAAACCTACTGGACACAATTGTGATGAATTGAAATGAGGATTATGAGCCAGGTCTTCTCATCCAACATCAGTACCTAGCCTCAAAAATGTTCTTTTGGCTGAATGAGCACAAATTCCCACATACACTCTCTAAAATCCTTTAAAAAGCCTTCACAGAAGAATAAAGGATGTTAGAGCCATAAAAGTGGGCCAAATCCATATTAATGGCCATGGTTTTGGAATGGGATGTCCAACAAACTCATAAAGGTGTGATGGTCAGAACTTCACCAACTTTTGGCCATATATGTAATGGGAGAAGTAGACTTTTTTGAGTATTTCTGAGCTTCTATAGCAGTGTTCATCTAATAGTAGAGCTTCTAATAAAAATGTACAAATTGTACAATTCTGGCACCTGCTGAGATGAACAAACCCCTGTGTGTGTGCGGGAGGTATCAAGGTCCTACCTTTCCTCAGGGCTTGTGCTGCTCCATGTGCTGGCATCCATCTTAGGTCTGCAAAGCATTGTGGGATCCTTTATGCTTTCAGCCCTCCCAGGAGGTGGCGGCTTATCACATTTAAGTCTGCTGTTTGCAGCTGTCCATTGCATTCGTGTCCTGTCTGTTGCTCAGCAGAAAGCTCCTGTTCAGTTAACTCTTTGCTCTCCTGGATACCGACTCGGCTTTGGCTAAGACTCCTCCTGGCTTCTAACCCCGGTTCTGGCGACCATTCTTCCTGGCTTCTGACCTCGGCTCTGGCGACCATTCTTCCTGGCTTCTGACCCCGGCTCTGGCGACCATTCTTCCTGGCTTCTGACCCTGGCTTTGGCTACGATTCCCGCTGGTTCTTGACTTGATTATCCTGGAAGACGACCTCGGCAGGAGAACTTCTGTCCTACCAAGTCATCCGCTGTTGCTGTCGGACTTGCATAGACTCTTGCCTTGTTTCTGTGTAAATAAACCTACCTTTAATTGCACCTCCTTGTGTGTCTGGCTCCTCGCTCCCTGACAGGAGGTTGCATCATCCTGGATAGGCCAATCAAGATGGCCCAAGATCCTGAACCAGATATGGATCGGGATCGAAAGGATCAGAGACATCACATTGCTGGAAGGAAGGTGAGTATAATTCCACTTTAAAGTAATTTGTAATTTGACTTTCACCTTTCTACAGACGACTTCTTTCATATTTTTATTTTTTTAATCAGTTCAGAAATCTCTAGAAATGTCTAGTTGTTTCAGCTCTGAGGAAGGGAGCTCGTCTCCCGAAATGTGTTAGCACACCGTCGCAAGACCACCACTTGCTGGGACTGTAACATTGGTTCCTTGCTTTTATTAATGACTTTTGGTTTGTGAGTATACACTTTTGTCATTCTCAATAAATTCTTTTTTATCATGGTAATGCACGAAGAGAGTGCGCCATTTTTTACTTTTTTCCAGTACTGTTACTATAACATTGTACATTGATGAGTATGTTGAGAATACTGTTCATTCCCTATAATGTGCAATACAATATTTTGCAGTGAAGGTTCCGCCCCCTAGTGGAGTGAAAGTGGCAGATCTGAGCGGTGACAGTGCCGCGGTGGTATGGGATCCGGGCGCTGATGACGTCACCTCTTATCTCATCAAATGGATTCCTCTGAGCGGAGGGAGGCTGAGTCAGGTACTGTGGCAGATATCAACGATGAAAAAGAAATATTGCAAATTCAGCCCTGCACCTGGAACATAAAAATAGAAATGTATGTAAAAACACAACAAAACAAAGTGTGTAACGCAGCCAATCAGATAACCAAATGTATGCCATTCGCAGTATAAAATAAATGGATGATTGATAAAAAATAAACATAGATGCTGCTGACCTCCTCCTGTCTTCCCTCACTTGACAGCTGTCAGTCCCGGGAGGTGAACACAGCGCGGTCCTCACTCACTTGGAGTACAGCACGGAGTACCAGGTGTCCATCTCTGCCCGCTACGCCGATGGATCACAGAGCGATGCTTCCTCCGCCCGCTACAGGACAGGTCTTCTTTAATCAGATTTTGTCCAATAGTCATACTGCATCTTACTGTGTCACAGTCCCTCCCCCTTTAAGTGGCACAGCCCATTTGTTTTTGGTGAACCCAGTATAGTAGGTCAAGGTGGTGAAAGCAGATGTCAAGTTCTCGGTAACCAGCTCCAACTACAAACTCTTGACTTCTATCTAATCTGTAGCTAAGCTCCACCCCAACATTCCGGTCTACGAGACTGAGGCTATGGCATTGGACTCTTGAAAGGCAGGGGTGGGGTTTACCCTAAGAGGGGGCAGGACTTAGTCCATAGTAAAGTATAGGTCGAGGTTGTCTGCATTGCATTTGCCAGGAGCTTCTCATAGAAAACAATTGAAAAGTTCACAAAGATACTATAGGGACAAGCACTTGTTACTTGAGATCCTTGTATATCTAGCAGGTTCTCTTTAACATTTGACAACAGCAGCAAATGCTGCTTCAGTTAGCTTCATATTTGCAGGCTTATAAATACTTGGTGAGGGATGTAGACATCCTGAGGCCAGCATTTGGCTGAAGTTTCATAGACATGGATACTCTAGGTCAGCCATTCTCAACAAGGGTTCCATGGAACTTGCTAGGGGTTCCTTGAGCTGTAGCTAATTGAATTCCCATCTCATGGTGCCAATTTTGAGGTCTTTACCACTTTGCAAAGCCATCTGCATGAAACCAATGATATTTTTAGCTATCTGGAAGAGTGGCATTCTGAACACTGGCCACCAACATACGGGACATTCTTCCCATTGACCACCAATGTAAGGGACATTCTTCCCACTGACCACCAATGTAAGGGACAATCTTTCCACTGACCCCCAATGTAAGGGGCATTCTTCCCACTGACCTCCAATGTAAGGGGCATTCTTCCCACTGACCACCAATATGAGACATTCTTCTGACTGACCACCAATGTAAGGAGTATTCTGTCTATTGACCTCCAATGTAAAGGACATTCTTCCTACTGACCACCAATATAAGGGACATCCTTCCCAATGTTCAACAATGTAAGGGACATTCTTCCCACTGACCCCCAATGTAAGGGAAATTCTTCCCAATGATCACCAATGTAAGGTACATTATTCCCACTGACCACCAATGTAAGGGACATTCTTCCCACTGACCACCAATGTAAGGGACATTCTTCCCACGGACTACCAATGTAAGGCACATTCTTCCCACTGACCACCAATGTAAGGGATATTCTTTCAACTGATCACCAATGTAAGGGACATTCTTCCCACTGACCCCCAATGTAGGGGACATTCTTCCCACTGACCACCAATGTAAGGGACATTCTTCCCAATGACCACCAATATGAGACATTCTTCTGACTGACCACCAATGTAAGGAGTATTCTGTCTATTGACCACCAATGTAAGGAACATTTTTCCCAATGACCTCCAATATAAAGGACATTCTTCCCACTGACCTCCAATGTAAAGGACATTCTTCCCACTGACCTCCAATGTAAGGGACATTCTTCCCACTGAGCACCAATGTAAGGGACATTCTTCCCACTGACCCCCAATGTAAGGGACATTCTTACCACTGACCTCCAATGTAAGGGACATTCTTCCCACTGACCCCCAATGTAAGGGACATTCTTCCCACTGACCTCCAATGTAAGGGACATTCTTCCCACTGAGCACCAATGTAAGAACATTCGGCCCACTTAATACCAATGTAAAGGATATTCTTCCCACCGATCTCCAATTAATTTGTTTTAGCCGGGGTTCGCCCAGATATGAAAATAATTTCAATCATTCCTCTGGGGTAAAAAGTTTGAGAAAGCTGCTTTAGATCCACCACCATCTTCTAGTTCTCAGAGGAGTTACCCTGCTTTCTGTGATGCTGCACCTTTGCCTTGATGTAAATCTTTGTTCCTTTTGTTGTTCATTGTTTTGATCTTCCATAATATTGATGTCTGGCTTACCGGCCCATATTTCCCATGAGGGCTTATTAGCCTTATTGTCAGGCTGGAGGTCGCAGGAATAATTTATACCTTAATCCCAGTTTAGACATGCTTATTGTATTGTGTAAAGAATGTTTTCAGAGAACACAGTCCTCTGTAAAGTCTGCTGTGGTCTCTGACAAACCATAGATAGTGTGAGATGATCGGAGGCTGTAAGCTCCCTGCTTAGGGACTCCATAATTCATGTAAAATGTAAATAGATACTTCACTTCTTGCTCCCTCATGGTTGAGGAGTTGCAGCACATAGCTGACTTCCCGTCCACAAATGCCACAAGAGAAATTGTCTGCTTGTAGTCTTGTGGCCTCTTCTAGCCTCCACCGGCACTTCTCATAGGTTGCCCATCAAAGCTGGGCTAATTTTCTCCCAGGTGACATACACTATATTGGCAAATATTGGTCGGCCGGCTTTTCCATGCACATGACCTTTAATGGCCTCCCAGTCTTAGTCCGTAGGGTTTAATATTGGTTGGCCCCGCCCTTTGCAGCTATAACAGCTTCAACTCCTCTGGGAAGGCCGTCCACAAGGTTTAGGAGGGTGTCTATGGGAAGGTTGGACCATTCTTCCAGAAGCACATTTGTCAGGTCAGGCACTGATGTCGGGGGAGGAGGCCTGGCTCGCAGTCTCCGCTCTAATTCATCCCAAAGGTGTTCTATGGGGTTGAGGTCAGGACTCTGTGCAGGCCAGTCAAGTTCCTCCACCCCAAACTGGCTCCTCCATGTCTTTATGGACCTTACTTTGTGCACTGGTGGGCAGTCATGTTGAAACAGGAAGGGGCCATCCCCAAACTGTTCCCAAAAAGTTGGGAGCATGAAATTGTACAAAATGTCTTGGTATGCTGACAACTTAAGAGTTCCCTTCACTGGAACTAGGGGGCCAACCCAACCCCTGAAAAACAACCCCACACCATAATTCCCCCTCCATCAAACTTTACACTTGGCACAATGCAGTCAAGCAAGTAACGTTCTCCTGACAACCGTCAAAGCCAGACACATCCATTGATTTGCCAGACAGAGAAGCATGATTGGTCACTCCAGAGACCACGTCTCCACTGCTCTATCCAGTGGCGGTGTGCTTTACACCACGGCATCCAACGCTTTGCATTGCACTTGGTGATGTAAGGCTTAGATGCAGCTGCTCGGCCATGGAAACCCATTCCATGAAGCTCTCTACGCACTGTTGTTGGGCTCATCTGAAGGCCACACCAAGTTTGGAGGTCTTTAGCTATTGACTCTGCAGACAGTTGGCAACTTGTGCGCACTGTGCGCTTCAGCATGCGCTGACCCCGCTCTGTCATTTTACGTGGCCTACCCTACCCTACAACCCTCTGGGCCTTTTACTCATCAATAAAAACTTATTGGATCCCGATCACTCTCTGACTTGGTCAGCAAGTCAGAGACAGGGAGTAGGAATTGGCCTACTAAGTGGTCCAAGCTACATGTTCAGAAGCAGACTCTACAACTGTCATTGAATGGAAATAGCAGTCCCTTAGCCTATGCTGAGAAATACATGGGGCTGGCTATTATTTCCCCCTCTGAAAATGCCAGCAGCCCGACTCTCATGCCAAACCAGTGGCTTCAAAACTGTCTTCGTCGCTGAATTGAAACAAGCATGCAGCTCAGAAGTTCTAAAACTCGAGAGAATGTCCAGCGCTTCAGAAATGATTATAAAAGGCCTTCAGACTTCAGTGTGAGTATACTTGCTGTGGCCTTGCTCCGGGTCCCAGGTAGGTGAGGTCAGAGAGGCCAGGAAAGTAGCATTTTCGGAAGGAGGACTGCAACTGCAATTCCCATGCCCTCTTGAAGTCCCCCCCCCCCCCCAGTCATTTTTTCCTAATGCCAGTTACATGACATGCAGGGATCGCTCCTTTTTTTGGTAGGAGGCAGTTCTTGATGATGTGGAGAGCCACAGTAATGTGATGATGGGTGTTGTGGTGACGCCTCCTCAGGGGTTGGTCCTTGATGCCTACTCGCTGGTGCTGCCCCCTGCAATACCTCATCTACACCACAAGATGTCCTCAGTCTTCTGCACGGCATCATTTCACTTAGAAGCCTGAGGCCATCTTCTGGTGTAAAATAGGTATTTCAGGGGGCAGCACCAGCGAGCAGGTGAGTGTTGCAGCCAGAGCTGCTCTTTTTCTTGGTTGCCCTGCAAGCAGTATGTAGCGGAAATGGGTGTCTAGTCACATGATTTGTGAGGGTGTTGGGCTGCTGAATTAATCGTTTAATGGGTTATGTAATGCGATTACCCCGGATCCTCGGTTGAATCCGATCTCCTCCTTTCCTTTTTAATTAGAGCCGATTTGTTCTTGAAGTGGGTGAAGCGTCGTGGGGTGTATGTAAATGTCTCTGCAATGTATTCCTGTCCTTGGGTAATTAATTACCAAGGGTGTTTAGTTCCACTAATATCGTGTAATTGGTTTCCTGCACGCCGCGTAGCCACCATGACGAGCGCCTTTCATCACTCTCCTCGGCTTATTTTAGAATTTACATTTTGTCAGCAGATTCTCCTTTCGGTGAGAGCGGCAGTGCATGGCGAGGGGAGTGTGCCAGGAAATTGAAAACAAAGAGTCGCTTTAATACCGTACGGCAGGCTAAATACACCGCACTACCTTCGCAGGGATTTGTCAGTTTGTTGAGCCATTGTTGGGATCCAGGCGCCGTGGCATAGTCAGGGCCGGTGACCACACTTTTCTCTACTGCATTTAAGCAATGCAACCTGGTCATTGGATTTCACTCACTCTCTGACTGCTGGTCAGCAAGTGGGAGACTGGAAGCTCCTATCATTAATTGGTGCCAGGAAGAGATCTACTAATGGGGTCACAGAAACCAGTGTTCGGCATCTTAAATTGAATAATGTGTATGGACCCCAATAGTTTAATGGGGAACAGGCATTCGTCCTTTGCAGGTCACCTCCTGGGTCTGTCGGCATGGAGAAGTCCCTCTTTTGCCGACCAGCAGTCAGAGAGTGAGTGGGATGCATTGAGAAACAGGCAATCGCAGAGCAGGTTTCCCCACCCGCTTTGCCATCCTTTGCAGTTTACCTCCTGAGACTGTTTGCAGGTAGAGGTGAGCCTTTTTGCTGACCAGCAGTCAGAGAGTGAGGGAACTGGTGACTATAGAGCAGAAATTCCCACCCCCTAAAATAATAAGTATGCTTCCCTAATAGCACAGTGATGTCACGAGGGCTGGAGAACCCCTGAATCCTTTACTAGTCAAATCTCAATGGCTCTCGGTCACTCTCTGACTGCTGGTCAAGAAGTGAGAGATGGGTAAGTTTTTCCAACAAATTGGCCCCAGGAAATGACCTGGGGCCAATGACCAGGGGATGCATTGAGAAACAGGCAATCGCAGAGCAGGTTTCCCCACCCGCTTTGCCATCTTTTGCAGGTTACCTCCTGAGACTGTTTGCAGGTAGAGGTGAGCCTTTTTGCTGACCAGCAGTCAGAGAGTGAGGGAACTGGTGACTATAGAGCAGAATTTCCCACCCACTAAAATAATAAGTATACTTCCTTAATAGCACAGTGATGTCACGGGAGCTGGAGAATCCTTGAGCCCTTTACTAGTCAATAAAATCTCAATGGCTCTCGCTCACTCTCTGACTGCTGGTCAGCAAGTGGGAGACTGGAAGCTCCTATCATTAATTGGTCCCAGGAAGAGACCTACTAATAGGGTCACAGAAACCAGTGTTCTGCATCTTAAACTGAATAATGTGTATGGGCCCCAACAGTCTAATGGGGAACAGGCATTCGTCACCTCCTAGTACTGTCTGCAGGGAGAAGTCCCTCTTTTGCCGACCAGCAGTCAGAGAGTGAGGGAACTGGTGACTATAGAGCAGAAATTCCTACCCCCTAAAATAATAAGTATACTTCCCTAATAGCACAGTGATGTCACGAGGGCTGGAGAACCCCTGAACCCTTTACTAGTCAAATCTCAATGGCTCTCGGTCACTCTCTGACTGCTGGTCAAGAAGTGAGAGATGTGAAGTTTTTCCAACAAATTGGCCCCAGGAAATGACCTACTAAGGGGGCCAAAGAACCACATGTTCAGCATCTTGATTTGAAATAACAGAAGCAATCCCTTGATGGAAACCTATGCAGAGAAAAACAGATGGGTGGCCATTAATTTTCTGAAAATGCTATCAGCCTGGCTATCATGCAATGAGTGGGCTGCCTTAAAACGCACCAAAGCAGCCCGGAAAATATGTGAATGGGCCCCCGACAGTCTTGCTGGGAGGAGAAACAATATAGCTGGGCTTTCCTGGGGAAAATGCTGCATCTGTCATGAGCTCAGTAGCCTAGGCACAGGTCACGTGACAAAGAGGAGGATCTGAGTTCAGATTGGCTGGTCCTCCCCTTCAGCATGTGACCAAATGCCAGCACTGGAGGGAGCCCAGAGCATCATTTGCTCCAGCAAATTCAATTATTTCAATTCTGCTAGAATGTAACATATATCATTTGCATCAAATTAGCGTTTGAGTAATGCAGGCCATAGACGGGTCGAAAAACCGCACGTTTAAAAAAAAAAAAAAAAGAAAGAAAAATCGGTTGTTCAATTGGCCGACGTTACCGCCAAGGGTAAAAAAAAATTGGCCGATTTACGTCCCGTCTACGGCCGGCATTTAATTACTTCTGTCCCCGCAGAGAGCTCCGCTATTATATTTGACATGAAAAAGTCTGGCGGTTGCAACAATGTATCTATTTGTATCCATTTGTATCCATTTGTATCCATTTCAGATACAGATGTTTTTATTCGGATACAAATAGATACATTGTTGCAACCGCCAGACTTTTTCATGTCAAATATAATAGCGGACTGGAATTCTTTCTTTCTTCTTTCTTCTTCTTTCTTCTTCTTCCCTCATGTGTAGATTTTTTTATTGGTAAAAAGATCGGCCGATTTGTCCATCATTGCCGGGAAAATTGGCCGATCGGCAAAATCGTATTCATGTCAAATATAATAACGGACTGGAATTCTTCTTCTTCTTTCCTTTCTTCTTCTTCTGCTTCTTCTTTCTTCTTCCTTCTTCCGCTTCTTTCTTCTTCTTCTTCACCTTTCTTCTCCTTCTTTGTCTTTCTTCATCTTTCTTCTTCTTCTTCTTCTTCTACTTCATCTTTCTTCTCCTTCTTCATCTTTCTTCATCTTTCTTCATCTTTCTTCTTCATCTTTCTTCTCCTTCTTCATCTTTCTTCATCTTTCTTCTTCTTCTTCATCTTTCTTCTCCTTCTTCATCTTTCTTCTTCTTCTCTCATGTGTAGATTTTTTTATTGGTAAAAAGATCGGCCAATTTGTCCATCATTGCGGGGAAAATTGGCTGATCGGCAAAATCGACCAATTTTTTTCCAACTTCACTGATGAAAAAAAAAGTGGCAAAACCCCCAAAACAGCCGACCAATTAACCCACTAACAGTGTAAAAATCGTCCGATTTTCAACCCGTCTATGGTTTGCATAACAATCCGCTAATGTGTTTCATTTCTCCGGCACAGGAGACAATCCCCGGAAGATGCCCAGGGGCCGCGGGGGGTTTGAACCCGGCCGGACAGACGGTGAGTATTTAGCCCATCACCAGTCAGTCGCACTTTCCTCCACTGCTGCGAACAATTTAACAATTCTAAAGGAGAAACTCATCTTTAAAGTCATCTTTGATGTGAGAAAAACACCTGACGTGTATTAAAAGATTGTTTATCGCTCGCCTTTTTTATTTTTCAACCAGCTGGGGCTCCGCGGCACACAAGCGTGCCGATAAACCGCTTTTATCCCCGCCACCTTCAAATAAGTCACCATCTTTCCTGAGATGTAAGAGAATTATTAAATTGTAATGTGCGCCATTGGAATACAAGTGACAGCCTGATTACCGTGTAGAGACCTTAATCATCTCCATCCATAAAACATGAAAACACGGCGAGGCGGGAGAGGTCCTCCGCAGATTAATATCAATCCTCGCCTTCGTATTGAGCGCTGAAAGGAAAAGAAATTGCCGTAAACTCCGATTTAATGCGCGTCCTGCGGCGTGGGGCGGCTGCTGGAAACGTTCATGGCGTGGAAGATTGCCTCTGAATTCTGGAGGGGTCATGGGGGGTCTTGTGGCCCTGAATGACCGATTTTGGGGGGGGAATCACCAGTCGCCATTGTTTCCCTAAAGACTGGGACTGTAGGGAATGTTCCTCCTCTGATACATTGGATTGGCTGAGAAATGGGTGCTGGAGACCTGACCACACATGTCCCAATCAGCGTATGATCTCCTTTATATCTCTATGACTATGATGTCCCCAGAATTAGAAACCAAGCACAGGGATGGTGGGAACCCCTCATAATGAGCACAGCGGGTGTACAGACCCGGGAACTCAGCACAGGGATGGTGGGAACCCCTCATAATGGGCACAGCGGGCGTACAGACCCGGGAACTCAGCACAGGGATTGTGGGAACCCCACATAATGGGCACAGCAGGCGTACAGAACCAGGAACTCAGCACAGGGATGGTGGGAACCCCTCATAATGGGCACAGTGGGTGTACATACTGGGGTACTCAGCACAGGGATGGTGGGAACCCCTCATAATGGGCACAGCGGGCGTACAGACCCGGGAATTCAGCACAGGGATGGTGGGAACCCCTCATAATGGGCACAGAGGGCGTACAGACCTGGGAACTCAGCACAGGGATGGGGGAACCCCTCATAGTGGGCACAGCAGGTGTACAGACCTGGAAACTATGCACAGGGATAGTGGGAACCCCTCATAATTGGCACAGCGGGTGTACAGACCTGGAAACTCAGCACAGGGATGGTGGGAACCCCTCATAATGGGCACAGTGGGTGTACAGACCTGGAAACTCAGCACAGGGATGGTGGGAACCCCTCATAATGGGCACAGCGGGTGTACAGACCCAGGAGAGCTCACCAACATGGTCCCTGTGGGGGGGTGTTTACCTCTTTCATGTTCTAACACTGGAATATCATTGTGGGTGGACTGGACCCTTCATTAATCCTGTATGCATCCTCATAAATATCCTTTTGTGTCTTGAAGGGGCGTGTCCAGTAATTAAGGCCAAAGACAGTGAAGACGTGTTTCATGGTGAGTCTTTTTTTTTTTGTTTGTTTTTTTGGAAATCAGTTTATAAATTGGAAAACAAGTGTGTGTGTTTAAAGGGGAACTCCACCAACCAACATTCAATGAAATGAAGTGTGGACAGTGTAGGACACGGATACGTCTTACCTCTCTGGTATCTTGGCTGCGTATTTTTTTTTAAAGTTCTCTGCCTGGCAGGAGTCTTATCCAGTTTGTTGTCAATACTATCATTTTAACTATTTGTTACACTAACCCTCAAGGGGCGTACAATCTAAGGTCCCTAACCCTCAAGGGGCGTACAATCTAAGGTCCCTAACCCTCAAGGGGCGCACAATCTAAGGTCCCTAACCCTCAAGGGCGTACAATCTAAGGTCCCTAACCCTCAAGGGGCGTACAGTCTAAGGTCCCTAACCCTCAAGGGGCGTACAATCTAAGGTCCCTAACCCTCAAGGGGCGTACAATCTAAGGTCCCTAACCCTCAAGGGGCGTACAATCTAAGGTCCCTAACCCTCAAGGGGCGTACAATCTAAGTTCCCTAACCCTCAAGGGGCGCACAATCTAAGGTCCCTAACCCTCAAGGGCGTACAATCTAAGGTCCCTAACCCTCAAGGGGCGTACAATCTAAGGTCCCTAACCCTCAAGGGGTGTACAGTCTAAGGTCCCTAACCCTCAAGGGGCGTACAATCTAAGGTCCCTAATCCTCAAGGGGTGTACAATCTAAGGTCCCTAACCCTCAAGGGGTGTACAATCTAAGGTCCCTAACCCTCAAGAGGCGTACAATCTAAGGTCCCTAACCCTCAAGGGGCGTACAGTCTAAGGTCCCTAACCCTCAAGGGGCGTACAGTCTAAGGTCCCTAACCCTCAAGGGGCGTACAATCTAAGGTCCCTAACCCTCAAGGGGCGTACAATCTAAGGTCCCTAACCCTCAAGGGGCGTACAATCTAAGGTCCCTAACCCTCAAGGGGCATACAATCTAAGGTCCCTAACCCTCAAGGGGCGTACAATCTAAGGTCCCTAACCCTCAAGGGGCGTACAATCTAAGGTCCCTAACCCTCAGGAGACGTACAATCTAAGGTCCCTAACCCTCAGGAGACGTACAATCTAAGGTCCCTAACCCTCAGGAGACATACAATCTAAGGTCCCTAACCCCCAAGGGGCGTACAATCTAAGGTCCCTAACCCTCAAGGGGTGTACAATCTAAGGTCCCTAACCCTCAAGGGGCGTACAATCTAAGGTCCCTAACACTCAAGGGGTGTACAATCTAAGGTCCTTAACCCTCAAGGGGCGTACAATCTAAGGTCCCTAACCCTCAGGAGACGTACAATCTAAGGTCCCTAACCCTCAAGGGGCGTACAATCTAAGGTCCCTAACACTCAAGGGGGGTACAATCTAAGGTCCCTAACCCTCAAGGGGGGTACAATCTAAGGTCCCTAACCCTCAAGGGGGGTACAATCTAAGGTCCCTAACCCTCAAGGGGCGTACAATCTAAGGTTCATCTTTAACACGTCTCGCTTTACTGCATAATTTGTTGCGGTGTTTTAACACAATTCAGGGGTGTATTTAAAAAACAAATTCATCCTGCAAAACTTCAAGGTGAATAAGGGCAAAATGAATGTTATTAGACTACTTTCTCTGCAGGTCGAATGTTTATTTGATCATGCAGAATAGAGCGAATCAGGCGGATACCACCTCTAGGTGGTGCATACTGTCATACAAAAATGACTTCTCTACGTTGGTCGTTCTAGTCGGCCGGCCATCTAGTGGCCATATTGGGGTATGTTCCGGATTCACTCCATGAAAGAATCACATCCGGCCTGGAGCTAAAATAGCCAAATAAAATTCAAATCAGTTTTGCAGGACGAATATCCCTTTTTGTTCAATAAATACAATAAAAGTGTGAATAGGCCCACAAAGACAACAACTGTCGGGAGTCAAGCTTTGGTAGAACACCATTTTCTCTGGTGCGGTCCATTTGGGGACGTTCCCTTTAAAGCAATGTGTGGTCTTTTCTTGTTGCATTGGAAGGACTGGGCAGCCATGTGAAGTCGGGAGTCAGACTGAACAATTGCGATTCCCCTGCGGAGCGCAGTCCAGCGCTCCCATTATCAGGCATACAGAGCGCTGTACCCTCTGGTGCGTGACGCCGCGGCGTCCGGTGTATGGCGGAGCACTGACCCATCACCACTCTGTCTGGGAAGAACACAGCTCTGTCATTGATTGGCCGATCAGAGATTAATTGGGGTTATCCTGCAGATCAGGATTGGATGATTGTGTGTGCTCGACAGTAGGACCTGTCGCTGACATGCAATCACATCGCTGCACGGCCCGGCCTCACTCCCCGTCTCTGATATTGCTTGTAGCTGGACTCCGGGCTGACATGACGGATGCAAATCAACTCAGGAATTGTGAACCCCTTCAGTACCGGGCACCTTCACCCCCTTCCTGCCCAGGCCAGTCTTCAGCTTTCAGTGCTGTCACACTTTGAATGGCAGTTGCGCAGTCGTGCAAGACGGTACCCAAATTATATTTTTATCATTTTTTGAGACAGGCAGAGCTTTCTTTTGGTGGTATCATCACTGGGGTTTATTTGTTGCTAAACAAACAAACAAACAAAACAAAAGGCTGAAAATTAAAAAAAAAAAAGTTTTTCGCAAATAACTTTTTTTCTTTCTTTTTCTGCTGATGAGGCTGCACTGATGGGCACTGCTAGGCTGCACTGATGGGCAATTATGAGACTGCACTGATGGGCACTGATGAGGCAGCACTGATAGACTGCACTGATGGGCACTGATTAAGAGGTACTGATGAGGCTGCACTGATGGGCACTGATAGGCTACACTGATGGGCAATGATGAGGCTGCACTGATGGGCAATGATGAGACTGCACTGATGGGCACTGATGAGGCAGCACTGATAGACTGCACTGATGGGCACTGATTAAGAGGTACTGATGAGGCTGCACTGATGGGCACTGATAGGCTACACTGATGGGCAATGATGAGGCTGCACTGATGGGCAATGATGAGACTGCACTGATGGGCACTGATGAGGCAGCACTGATAGACTGCACTGATGGGCACTGATTAAGAGGTACTGATGAGGCTGCACTGATGGGCACTGATAGGCTACACTGATGGGCAATGATGAGGCTGCACTGATGGGCAATGATGAGGCTGCACTGATGGGCAATGATGAGACTGCACTGATGGGCACTGATGAGGCTGCACTGATAGACTGCACTGATGGGCACTGATTAAGAGGTACTGATGAGGCTGCACTGATGGGCACTGGTAAGGCTGCAATGATGAGCACTGATGAGGCTGCACTGAGTGGGCACTGATAAGGTTGCACTGATTGGCACGAATGAGGCTACACTGATAGGCTGCACTGATGGACACTGATGAGCAGGCACTGATGAGGCTGCACTGATGGACACTGATGAGCAGGCACTGATGGACACTGATGAGCAGGCACTGATGAGGCTGCACTGATGGACACTGATGAGCAGGCACTGATGAGGCTGCACTGATGGACACTGATGAGCAGACACTGATGTGCACTAATAGGCTGCACTGATGGCACTAATAAGCTGCACTGATTGGCACCGATGGGGCTGCACTGATTATCAGTGCCCTGATAATCAGTGTAAATGTGTCCTGTCGGGATTGCCAGTTATCAGCTTTCCTTTCCTCACACAGTGACAGCACATAAGGAAATGAAATTCTGATAACCGTCACGTTTGTTTACATGGGATCACCTGTGATTGAACACTGCCGATCACATGGTAAAGGCCCACCGTGATTGAACACTGCCGATCACATGGTAAAGGCCCACCGTGATTGAACACTGCCGATCACATGGTAAAGGCCCACCGTGATTGAACACTGCCGATCACATGGTAAAGGCCCACCGTGATTGAACACTGCCGATCACATGGTAAAGGCCCAGCGTGATTGGACACTGCCGATCACATGGTAAAGGCCCACCGTGATTGGACACTGCCGATCACATGGTAAAGGCCCAGCGTGATTGGACACTGCCGATCACATGGTAAAGGCCCACCGTGATTGGACACTGCCGATCACATGGTAAAGGCCCACCGTGATTGGACACTGCCGATCACATGGTAAAGGCCCACCGTGATTGGACACTGCCGATCACATGGTAAAGGCCCACCGTGATTGAACACTGCCGATCACATGGTAAAGGCCCACCGTGATTGTACACTGCCGATCACATGGTAAAGGCCCACTGTGTTTGGCCCTTTACCTAGATCTGTGATCAGCTGTGTCTGAAGGACATTGCAATCACAGAGCGTGTGCGATGCATGCCTCGGGGCGCAGTTCTTGGAGGAAGTCTATGGGCGCCCTCCCAGAACTAGATCTCCCCTCTGTAGCTGTATTTCGGCTATAGTGAGTCGGGAAGCGGTTAAATTGTTTGGGTTTTTTTGCACACAGTGTGTGCACCAGCCCATGTACAGCAGAGCTCAGACTGTAAAAGGGAAATGCAGCACAAGGAGACAGCCAGATGTGTTGACAGGAGGAGAGAGCAGAGTGACAGAGGAATAAGCTCATCAGTCCGCTGTCCAATCACAGGCTGGGGGTGGAGCCAGGACAGATCGGAACTATGATGCTGTCCATCATAATACATGGAATACCTAAGACATCTAGTGGCAGGAAAGAAGTATTACGGATGCAGCTCTGGATTGAAAGCGAGTATCTGAGCAGTCGCCTGTGCTATCAAGGGACACGCTGATAGGAGGAGAGAGAGATGAGCTCATCCATCTGCTGCTTCTCCTTTCACTGTCCAATCACAGGTTGGGGAGGGCCAAGACCTAAGAGTGTTAACGAGATGCAGCAGAACAAAATCAAGTCCCTTCCCTTGCCAGGCAGGGCTGTGCTGTGTGGCAGAGCTGTGTAGATCTCAGGACTGGATGGACAGAAATGCAACTCCTTTGGCAGGTAATACCCCCCCCCCCTTCCTATATACTGTAGGTTTTGTAAGCCTAGTAGAGACGCCCTTCGCTGTGCAGATTCTCTGTCTGGTAGATGATGACCCCCAATTAAATAAATAAATAAACCGGGAGGCCCGTTGCCAAATTGGGAGGCAGCCTTGTTAAATTGGGGTCAGCCGGCAATTCTGCGCGGAGATGGTAATCATTGCAGATGGCGGAGTGTTATAATTACCCCGGTGTCCGATGAAAGGCGCTACTAATGAGGGCCGGATGAGTCGCCGAGGGAGAGGCGCGGAGAGCGCCCTTTGAAGGAGAGACACCCGTCTGAGCGCCGTCATTAACGGGAACAATGGCCATTGTCTTCTCCTCCTCGCCGCCACCGCTTCAGAAGACGGGCGCCATCAGAGCGTCGCAGATCAAACCGCGGCGGCTTCAGAAGGGCCCATAAAGGCAGCTGGCGGGGATAGGAATGGGAGAGATGACATTGCCGGTCACAGGAGAAAATGCTAGTTCCCTGGCTACGGTGAATCCGGCATGGGAATGTTCGGTGAAAGTCTCCTTCGCTGCTTTATAAATACGCCCCTTAGTGTGCGCAGCCTATGGCATCGGGGTGCGCACCCCGAAACCCAAACTCACATACGCCCCTTTCTGATTGCCCTGCCTGCAGATTCAGAGTGAAGGAGAAACGCTTCCACGCTTCTCCCACTTAGTGGGAGATCCTCCCCTTCTCCTCATTGGCACACTGAGCAATATTAGTAATGTACACGGGGTGATTAGGGTGCGCCCAGGCACAACCGGCACACCCTGTGCGCACACCGATGACTTTGTATCAGAAACAACTACCTTTTGGTAATAAAACACTCTTTTCATTCTTTGGTCCTTCAATGCTGATCTCCTGCAGCCGATTTGCAGCCACTTCCTGTTTCTATGCACTCCAGCCATGGCTCCATGGCATTTCTCAGGTCGGGTTTCTCCCCCCCCATCCCCTCTCCCAACACAAATCCCACTCTTAGCATAACCCCCCTCAAATTTCCCCTCCCAGTATCCATCTTATCCCCCCTCCCAGTACAAATCCCCCCCATCCCCTCTCCCAACACAAATCCCACTCTTAGCATACACCCCCTCAAATTTCCCCTCCAGTATCCATCTTATCCCCCCTCCCAGTACAAACCCCCCCCCCATCCCCTCTCCCAACACAAATCCCACTCTTAGCATAACCCCCCCTCAAATTTCCCCTCCAGTATCCATCTTATCCCCCCTCCCAGTACAAATCCCCCCCATCCCCTCTCCCAACACAAATTCCACTCTTAGCATACCCCCCCCTCAAATTTCCCCTCCCAGTATCCATCTTATGCTCCCTCTCAGCACAAATCCCCCCTATCCCCTCTCCCAACACAAATCCCGCTCTTGGCATAAACCCCCCCTCTCATATTTCCCCTCCCATTATCCATCTTATCCTCCCTCCCAGTACAAATCCCCCCCATCCCCTCTCCCAACACAAATCCCACTGTTAGCATAACCCCCCCCCCCCTCAAATTTACCCTCCCAGTATCCATCTTATCCCCCCTCCCAGTACAACCCCCCCTCATCCCCTCATCCCCTCTCCCAACACAAATCCCACTCTTAGCATACCCCCCCTCAAATTTCCCCTCCCAGTATCCATCTTATCCCCCCTCCCAGTACAAATCCCCCCCCCTTATCCCCTCTCCCACCACAAATACCACTCTTAGCATAACCCCCCCCCCCATCCAATTTCCCCTCCTAGAAAATACTTACCCTATGCCACTCCAAATTCTTCCTTTCAACACAAATCCTCTCCCCCCAAATCTCCTTGCGGTGCCCCCACCTCACATGATACTACAGTGCCCAGGGCGGCTGCCCCTCCTGCCCACCCCTTGTCCCGGCCCTGCTGCTCCGGATCAGCGACTTGGAGCCGGAGACAGCCAGGTAATTGGCATTTCCAGGAGGACAGTAATGGCAGTCCCACCCATAGACTGATTGGGTTTCCATCTGTTTAGCTCATTGCAGGTCGGCGCTGGAGTGCAAATTATAGGCAGCTCCTGTGGCTGGGTGGCTGGCCTCGCCCTTCTGAATTTCTATGCCTCGCTATTGGCCTACAGGGGTGTTGATCACAGCAATGGGCCAGTGGTGAGTTGAAGAGGGCGGGAGTAGGCTGTAGGGTGTGTGACATCCAGGATACATGCCACATATGTCCTCATTTGTTTGTCTTCCCCCTTAAATTCCCCTCCATGCTGATTTCCCGTCTCTTCCTATAGGCTACGACATGATGGTGGTCTTCGGACTGTATGACAAGCTTTACTCCTCCATCAGCGGGGTCTCTCTGGACGCCTTTGTCCTAGGAAGGTCCAGGATTTATACCGTGGCAGAGAACGCCCAGCTCACTGTATGGACCAGGTAGGAAAACTGAGATCTGTGTCACAATGTGCATTAGAAGCTGCAGCAATCAGATAGAGCGCGCCTTATTTCCTGGCTGGAGGACATCCGGCATCATCTAGCACTTTTCTCCCCAACATGCCCGTCCCTGTCCCCGCCCCTCTCAATACCTATCATGCAAATACAGCCTGTCAAGGAACGCCCACCAATGCAGGCTGATACCCGCCCATCAAGGCATTTCGATATTTGCACGAGTGCACCTGAGAGCCAGCCCACTGCTTGCATCAGGACTTAAGGGGTCTTCATAGGGGTGCTGTGATGTGGTCAGGAGGCTGTGTACGTCAACCTGCCAGCCCCTTCCCACTGGCCATGATCTGCCTACATTGCAGAGAGAAGCACAGAGACCCAGTGATGAAGTCACTCGACCTATAATAAGGTAAATAATAAAAATGTGCAAATTTACAGTTTTCATCAGAGTGTTTCCAGGGAAACAGATTCAAGTTCAGCTTTTACAAAAGGCTGGGGGGGTGGGGTGGCCTCGAGTGACCGCACCTGGACAACTGGTGAATGGTCATAGCGTGTCTTTTGTTGTCATGGCAGCACATATACTGAAGTTATAAACTGACCTCCTGAAATTATACGTTCGCTTTTTTTTTTTTACCTGCAAAGTTTACTGCTAGCTATTTCCACTAAGAATTGAATGGCAGTCGCCAGCTCAGGGATTCATCCATTTCACCTGCAAGCCAGTCCTGATTTTGTTGAATTTGGGTAACTGTCCATTGTCACCAGAAAAGGATGGATGGGGGGGGGGGGGTTTACTAAAACTCAGAATCTGGTGCAGCTGTACACGGGAACCATGTAATAAAAAATGCAGCGCTAATAAATAAATAAAATAATAAAGTGACAAAGTGATAGGTTTAGGCGCCTATAAGGTGCTAAAATATTGTGATTAAAAGTGCTGTCAATATCTGACGAAAGGTTCAGTGAATGGATAATTATCACATTGCTGACAAGAGATAAGGTGAATGGATGATAATTCTCTACGCCTACAGCCCTGGATCATGGGACGCCTGATGCCGCTCCCGCCATCTTTAATGCTGTCATCGCAGCGTGGATCAGCTTCACCAATCAGCTTCCATCTTTAGTTTGTTCAATTAAGCTTTGACAAAAAAAAAATATACTGGAAGCTGATTGGCTAGCAAGCAGAGCCGCAACAGATTTTGCGCGCTCCAGTTTTAGTAAATCTCTCCCCCACACATCACCATACAGGTTACAATCTTTGTACGCTCAACTTTAGATTTACAGAATCTTTGTAACAAGAGGACCTCCCTAATCAGTAGTAGAGTAGTGGATGGTGTTAGCCAGTAGGGCAGTGGGCGGTGTCAGTAGGGCATAATAGTAGTTCTACATAACCATTCAATACAATATAACGATCTAATACATAATAATCATTCAATACAATGTAACTATCTAATACATAATAATCATTCAATACAATGTAACTATCTAATACATAATAATCATTCAATACAATGTAACTATCCCATACATAATAGTCATTCAATACAACATAACTATCCAATACATAATAATCATTCAATACAATGTAACTATCCAATACATAATAATCATTCAATACAATGTAACTATCCAATACATAATAATCATTCAATACAATGTAACTATCCAATACATAATAATCATTCAATACAATGTAACTATTCAATACATAATAGTCATTCAGTACAATGTAACTATCCCATACATAATAATCATTCAATACAACGTAACTATCCAATACATAATCATTCAGTACAATGTAACTATCCAATACATAATAATCTTTCAGTACAATGTAACTATCCCATACATAATAATCATTCAATACAATGTAACTATCCCATACATAATAATTATTCAATACAATGTAACTATCCCATACATAATAATCATTCAATACAATGTAACTATCCAATACATAATAATCATTCAATACAAGGTAACTATCCAATACAGAATAATCATTCAATACAATGTAACTATCCCATACATAATAATCATTCAATACAATGTAACTATCCAGTACATAATCATTCAATACAATGTAACTGTCCAATACATAATAATCATTCAATACAATGTAACTGTCCAATACATAATAATCATTCAATACAATGTAACTATCCAATACATAATAATCATTCAATACAATGTAACTATCCAATACATAATAATCATTCAATGCAATGTAACTATCCAATACATAATAATCATTCAATACAAGGTAACTATCCAATACAGAATAATCATTCAATACAATGTAACTATCCAATACATAATAATCATTCAATACAAGGTAACTATCCAATACAGAATAATCATTCAATACAATGTAACTATCCAATACATAATAACACTGTTCAACAGGTAAAAAGTTTTGGGCATACAATTAGCTAATCTTACATAATTTTGGGGTGCTGAAAACGAAAATGACCCTAAAAAATATTGATTGGCTCTAGTTTCCATGATATATTCACCCATCTAATGACGTAAGCCATTCAAAATTATGATGCAACTTCAGCTGCATATTGCGCAATTGATACTGGTGACCAATAGAAAATGTCATGTATACTGAGATGATGCAATATTAGCCTTTAATTACATCACTTCACTGCATAAAAGCTGCAGTATCTGTAGCTGATTGTAGTTCGTCTTTACATTTCGTTTTATGCTTATATAGGCTACTCAGTAATGCCTGGAACTTGTGTGAATAAAGCAGATAATTTCTGCTATATCTGCGGTGAAATAACTTTTATCTCACAAAAAAGGAGGATAAGAGGAATGATTAAGAAAGCCTACAACTTGTATTTTGGCTGCAAGATAGGAGACCAGGACAAGAGCTGGGCACCACATATATGCTGCAATTCTTGTGGGACGGCACTGGAGCAATGGTTGAATGGAAAAAAGGCATCTATGCCTTTCGCTGTGCCAATGATTTGGAGAGAGCCAACAGATCATGTTAGTAATTGTTACTTTTGTATGGTGCCTCCAATTGTAAAAGGGCTAAATAAGAAGAAAAAGTTATCTGTGCACTATCCAAATATTCCATCGGCAATACGTCCAGTTCCTCATGGAGAGGGGCTACCAATTCCTAAAGCACCAGAATCCTTCGTGGTTGAGTCAAGTGAGGAAGAACCTGAAGCGTGTAGTCATCAACCGTCAACCTCACATGACCCAGACTTTCTTCCATCCACACCCACTGAACCACACCTCATTACACAAGTGGAATTGAGCGATCTTATCAGAGACCTGGATCTTCCGAAGAACAAGGCAGAGCTTTTGGGGTCAAGACTACAACAGTGGAATCTCCTAGCAAGTGATGTTCGTACGTCTTTCTACCGTCATCGTCAGAAAGATCTGATCCCATTCTTCGTCCAGGAAGGTGATATTGCTGTATGTAACAATGTTCATGGTTTAATCTCAGCCATCGGCGTATGCTATGATCCCGATGAGTGGAGGCTGTTCATTGATGCTTCAAAGGCGAGTCTTAAAGCTGTTTTGCTCCATAATGGCAATCAGCTGCCGTCAGTTCCAGTTGCTTACGCAGTTTCAATGAAAGAAACGTATGAAAACTTGAAAGAGCTTTTAAGGTGCATCAACTATGATGAACATCAATGGTCGATTTGTGGTGACCTGAAGGTGATTGCTATCCTACTTGGACTTCAAGGTGGATATACTAAGTACTGCTGCTTCCTCTGTGAGTGGGACAGTCGTGCGAGAGAAATGCACTATGCCAAAAGAGACTGGCCATTACGCCAGTCATTGCAGCCTGGAGAAAAAAATGTTAACTATCCAGCACTTGTAGACAGCAATAAGATCTTATTACCTCCATTACACATCAAGTTGGGATTAATGAAAAACTTTGTTAAGGCAATGGACAAGAATAAAGCAGGTTTCAAGTACCTGATTAGCAAATTTCCAGCACTTAGTGCTGCAAAAATAGATGAAGGAGTCTTTGTTGGGCCACAGATTCGTAAACTTATTCATGATGATGAGTTTCTTTCTCTGTTGCGTGGAAAGGAAAAGGCTGCCTGGACAGCATTTGTATCAGTGACATCAAATTTTCTTGGAAACAATAAAACACCAGACTACAAGAAAGTGGTAGAAAAACTCATCCAGACTTACAGAAATCTGGGTTGCAACATGTCTCTAAAAATTCATTTTCTACATTCGCATCTGGATTTTTTCCCACCAAACTGTGGAGCAGTGAGTGATGAACACGGAGAGCGCTTCCATCAAGACATTGCAGCTATGGAAAGAAGATATCAAGGTAAATGGAGCCCATCAATGCTTGCTGACTATTGCTGGACAGTTGTAAGAGATAGCCCTTTCCTCGAATACAAGAGAAAAGCCAAGAGAAGCAAAACCGACACAAACTGAAGACAAAACTAGTGAGAATCCTAAGTATTAAAATGATTCAACTTAGCTTATGGCTATAATTTTTCTTGGTAATCCTATGCAATATATTCTGCCATTTAGGCTTTGTTATGTAGTCAATATCACTTCCTTTATATTTGTGGAAAGACATCTATCTATATAATTATTGTGCATTATGTAGTCATTACGCCTATAGTAGAAAACTTTCCGTTTACAGAAAAACTAGAGCCAATTGACAAATTTCATTGTTATATTTGAACTCAGAATGTGAAATTCATTAAGAAATGGATCCTTTTGTTTCCAAAACTGGCAAAAAATTAAAATTTGTTGAACAGTGTAATCATTCAATACAACGTAACTATCCAATACATAATAATCATTCAATAATAAAACCTGACGACCCCTAACCCTCCCTTGCTCTAACCAAAGACAAATTTCCCCTAAACGTTAAAATAACAAAAAGAAAAAAAATTATGAAATTGTTGAATATTTTCCCTCGGAAACTTTCTGCATTCCTTCTGCCGTTCCCTCCGCCGTTCTCTCCGTCTCCTAATTGGTGATCCCCCGATGGATAGAAGCACCTCATCCTGGTGCCCTGACCGAGACCCGTCTTCTGTAACATGTAAAGTTAATTGGAAGTGTGGGCTGTACGTGTCGCGGGGAGGGGGGGGGAGCTGCGTCTTTTCATGTCCCGCGCCGTCTCCATACTTAATCCTTTACTTTTATCCTCCGAAGAGCAGATAACATTAATCTCTTTATACAGACAAATCTGCTAAACCCGTTGCCTTTCGGTGTGCAAATCCCTGAGATCTTTGTCTCCTGCGCTGACCTTTGGCCTCCTTTGAATTTGGGAAGGCTAATGCAGTGGCAGAGCGTTTCACCATCTTAAAGTGGACCCGCCATATTGGCTTTTACTCTGCACCGGCATTCTGTGCCTCGCTGTCGGAGAAAGTTCTGCCAGGCTTCTCTTTAAAGGGAAATTTCACCTGCTGGTAAGTCAGTTTTGGCACACTCAGCATCTCCTTTTTGCTCTGCGGATGACAAACCTGCTATATACACAGCGCCATCTGATGCGTGAAAAGGGTACAGCATGACCCAACCACAATGGAACAGAAGAAGAATTAAAGCACCACTCCACTGTTCAATAGCCCGATACAAGTTTATTCCAGAATGGGTCAATGGGACAGTAAAAGGAGGAGCCAACAGGTTTTGAGGGAGTATAAAAATACCCCCTTCCTCAGGGCTTGCAATAGGAAACAATGTATCAGGACCGAATTTGAAGAGTATTTTCTCCATTGTGATCATCTTCATCATAGGTCTCATCAGCAGCTGGTTTGGCAGTCATTGATTGTTCAGTCCTGACACACTGTTTTCTATTGCAAAGCCCTGAGAAAGGGGGCTGTTTTTGGACCCCTGAAAGGCATTAGTTACTGCTTTTTCGTTTTCTTACGTTCACACTTACTGGAATTAAAAAAGGGTGCTAACGCGTTTCAGAGTCCAAAAATACCCCTTCATCAGGGCTTGCAGTAGGAAACTATGAATGTTGAAATACCTTTTATTTTTCCTTTGACCCTTACTGGAATAAACAAAAAGGAAACTGACGCGTTTCATGGGTCCAAAAATACCCCTTCATCAGGGCTTGCGGTAGGAAACTATGAATGATGAAATACCTTGGCTGAACCTGAAATGTGTTAGTTACTCCTTTTATTGTTCCTTTGACCCTTACTGGAATAAACAAAAAAGTACTGACGCGTTTCACGGGTCTAAAAATAACTCTTCATCAGGGCTTTCAGTAGGAAACTATGGATGTTGAAATGCCTTTTATTTTTCCTTCAACCTTTACTGGAATAAACAAAAAGGAGTATTGATGCTTTTCATGGGTCCAAAAATACCCCCTTCATTAGGGCTTGCAATAGGAAACAATATATCAGGACCGACTAATGATTTGACCTTGAAGAGTATTTTCTCCATTGTGATCATCTTCATAGGTCTCATCAGCAGCTGGTTTGGCAGTCATTCATTGTTCAGTCCTGACACATTGTTTTCTATTGCAAAGCCCTGATGAAGGGGGTATTTTTGGACCCCTGAAAGGCATTAGTTAATCCTTTTTTGTTTTCTTCCGTTCACACTTACTGGAATTAAATAAAGGAGTCTAACGCATTTCAGTGTCCAAAAATACCCCTTCATCAGGGCTTTCAGTAGGAAACTATGAACGTTGAAATACCTAATATTTTTCCTTCAGCCCTTACTGGAATAAACAAAAAGGAGTACTGACGCGGTCCAAAAATACCCTTTCATCAAAGCTTGCAATGAGAAATGATGCGTCAGGATTGAATAATGATTGGCTGCCGAACCATCTGCTGATGAGATCTGTGAAGATGATCACAATGGATAAAATATTAATCAAGGTATAGTCATTATTCAGTCCCGATACATTGTTTCCTATTAGAAACCCTGAGGAAGGGATTGGCTGGACCTGAAATGTGTTAGTTCTTCATTGTTCCTTTGACCCTTATTAGAATAAACAAAAAAGTACGGACACGTTTCAGTGTCCAAAAATACCCCTTCATCAGGGGTTTCGGTAGGAAACTATGAATGTTGAAATACCTTTTATTTTCCTTCGACCCTTACTGGAATAAAAGAAGTGCAGATGCCTTTCAGGGTTCCAAAAATACCACCTTCGTCAGGGTTTGCAATGGGAAGCAATGTGCCTCAGCACTTCTGGCACCTCGGGTATACATGTTAGTTGGGCCTTGTACATGAGGATCGGTGGTACCCCCTTATCCACGGCCCTGGCCTCAGCACTACCGGCACCTCGGGTATACATGTTAGTTGGGCCCTGTACATGAGGACCGGTGGTACCCCCTTATCCACGGCCCTGGCCTCAGCACTACTGGCACCTCAGGTATACATGTTAGTTAGGCCCTGTACATGAGGACCGGTGGTACCCCCTTATCCACGGCCCCGGCCTCAGCACTACTGGCACCTCGAGTATACATGTTAGTTGGGCCCTGTACATGAGGACCGGTGGTACCCCCTTATCCACGGCCCTGGCCTCAGCACTACTGGCACCTCAGGTATACATGTTAGTTAGGCCCTGTACATGAGGACCGGTGGTACCCCCTTATCCACGGCCCTGGCCTCAGCACTACTGGCACCTCAGGTATACATGTTAGTTAGGCCCTGTACATGAGGACCGGTGGTACCCCCTTATCCACGGCCCCGGCCTCAGCACTACTGGCACCTCTGGTATACATGTTAGTTGGGCCCTGTACATGAGGACCGATGGTACCCCCTTATCCACGGCCCCGGCCTCAGCACTACTGGCACCTCGAGTATACATGTTAGTTGGGCCCTGTACATGAGGACCGGTGGTACCCCCTTATCCACGGCCCTGGCCTCAGCACTACTGGCACCTCAGGTATACATGTTAGTTAGGCCCTGTACATGAGGACCGGTGGTACCCCCTTATCCACGGCCCTGGCCTCAGCACTACTGGCACCTCAGGTATACATGTTAGTTAGGCCCTGTACATGAGGACCGGTGGTACCCCCTTATCCACGGCCCCGGCCTCAGCACTACTGGCACCTCTGGTATACATGTTAGTTGGGCCCTGTACATGAGGAACGATGGTACCCCCTTATCCACGGCCCCAGCCTCAGCACTACTGGCACCTCGAGTATACATGTTAGTTGGGCCCTGTACATGAGGACCGGTGGTACCCCCTTATCCACGGCCCTGGCCTCAGCACTACTGGCATCTCAGGTATACATGTTAGTTGGTCCCTGTACATGAGGACCGGTGGTACCCCCTTATCCACGGCCCTGGCCTCAGCACTACTGGCATCTCAGGTATACATGTTATTTGGCCCTGTACATGAGGACCGGTGGTACCCCCTTATCCACGGCCCTGGCCTCAACACTACTGGCACCTCGGGTATACATGTTAGTTGGGATAAATGAGTGATTTTTGTTAATATCTTAAAATAATCTTAATCGCCCTAAAATTTGACTCAAGACCTTGTAGCTAATATCAGAGTATATTGTCAAGTAATTTTCAGGTGAACAAGGTATAACAGTGAAACATTTTGCAGAATCAACAATATATAGGGATTCACCTTGAAACTGTCAAGGTCCTACCTTTTCCCTGTGGTTATGTTACTTCATGTGCTGGTGTCCATCTTGGATTCTGCTGTGCATGATGGGAGCCCTTTTATGCCTTCAGGTTTCTGTGGTCCATCCTCCAGAGGGGTGTGGCTGATGACATATAAGCCTGTGGCCCGCACATGCTCTTTGCACTTGTGTCTTGTGTCTTGGTGTCGCTGTTACTCTGTTCTGACTCTCGTGACTCTCCTGGTATCTGATTCGGCTTGTCTTGACTATTCTTTGTATTCTCCTTTGATCTGACCCTCTGTTGCTGAACCCGGCTCGTGACCTGTGATTCTCGTCTGCTGTCCTGTACTGTCCTGTCCTGTTGTTGTTGACCCCGGCTTGTCTGACTACTCTTTTGTCTCTTCCACCAGCTACACGCCATTGGCGGCGGCCATTACCGCAGCTGAGGTGTCTCGGGGGCCGCGACCTGGTTCCTGGCTGCGTCAAGTCCATCCCCACCATCAGGGGCCCTGGTGAAGGGCAGCCTGGGACTTAGACTCCGCGCCCTGAGGGACTTCGGTCTGTGGGTGGTGGTTGTCGTCAGCCAGTGCGTTACATTGTTAGGCCTGCCTGTCCGTTCCTCAGCTCCTGCCCTGACATTACACAAGTGCCATGAACCCTGACGGTGCAGGTACGCCTTCGCTCCCAATGCTAGTCGCCAGACTCGATCAACAGGATCACCTGTTGGATCAGTTCGCTCAGGCTTTGCAAACTCTGCTTGCACGCACCGCGCACCTTACTCCTGGTGTTATTAGGCCGGTTGTCGCTCCGGTGGTCGCTTCCGCTGCTGTTCCGCTTGCTGTGCCTACCGCCGCGGCTGATGCGGCACCCGCGGTGTCCAGAGGTATGACCGGTTCAGCCCCTCTTCCACAGCGCTTTGGGGGTGAGCCGAGTCAGTGTCGTGGGTTCCTCAACCAGGTGGGTATTTATTTTGAATTAATACCCCACGCCTTTCCGTCTGAGAGGTCAAAGGTGGGGTTCCTCATCTCACTACTCTCAGACAAGGCCTTGGCCTGGGCAAATCCCTTATGGGAGAGGAACGACCCGGTGATTCAAGATTTTTCTGGTTTTGTCGATGCCTTCCGTAGGGTATTCGACGTACCGGCTCGTTCCGCCTCGGCGGCCAAGCTGCTCATGACCATGCATCAGGGTTCACGGACCGTGGCCGAGTACGCTATAGAGTTTCGTACCCTGGCGGCAGAGGTCGGTTGGAACAATGAGGCTCTGGTGGCTGCGTTTTCTCAGGGTCTTTCTGACTCATTGAAGGACGAGATTGCAGCTAAGGAACTGCCTGTGGTGTTGGAGGAGCTCATCTCTTTCCTGATCCTGATTGACACCAGGCTCAGGGAGAGGCCTTCACTCAAGGAACGCCTGCGGAGGCCTTCCAATCGACTGGCACCTGCGTTTTCTGTCCCACCCGTTCCTCCCTCTCCTCCCACGCCTCCTGGGGATAGCTTGTCTGGTGGGGAACCCATGCAGCTGGGGTTTGCTCGCCTTTCCGAGGGGGAGCGGGCCGCTCGGCGTCGGGAGGGTCGCTGCCTGTACTGTGGCCTCGGTGGGCACTTTCGGCAGTCTTGTCCGGTCCGTCCGGGAAACGCTCGCACCTGAGATCATGTCGGGGACAGATCTTGGGTGGAGTTTCCTCGTCCCCGGCGTTCCGCAAGGATAAGCCACTGATCACCGTGGTCCTTTCTTGGACAGGGAGCTCGGTGACGGCCCAGGCGTTGGTGGACTCTGGGGCCGGTGGGTTGTTCTTGGACAGCTCGTTTGCTGCGCAGCACTCCATTCCCCTGCAGGCTCGTGCTGCCCCATTGGTTCTCGAAGCAATAGATGGCAGGCCCCTGCAGCCGCCGCAGGTTACCCACGAGACCCTGCCAATAGAGGTAGCCATTGGGGCTGTTCACAGGGAGTTGGCCTGTTTTCAGGTGATTTCTTCCCCACACTATTCGGTGGTTTTGGGGTATCCCTGGCTCCAGAGGCACAATCCTACCTTCAATTGGCAAACAGCCGAGATTCTCTCATGGTCTCCACAGTGTGGGGCCGGGTGCATCCGGGGGCCGGTTAAGGTATTGTGTGCCTCCTCGGACTCTGCGTTGCCCACCGACTATGGGGAATACCGGGACGTGTTCGATAAGGTACGCGCTGGTACCTTACCACCGCATCGTCCTTACGACTGCGCCATATCCCTGCAACCTGGGGCCACTCCTCCACGTGGCAGGGTGTACCCTCTCTCGGTTGCGGAGAATAAGGTCATGGAGGAGTACGTGGTGGATGCGCTTTCCCGGGGGCACATTCGTAAGTCTACTTCCCCAGCAGGAGCGGGGTTTTTTTTTGTAAAGAAGAAAGGTGGGGAATTGAGGCCCTGCATCGATTATAGGGGTCTCAATCGGATTACCATTAAAAATGCGTATCCAATTCCTTTGATTTCTGAGTTATTCGACCGCCTTAAGGGAGCAACGGTCTTTACCAAACTCGACCTTAGGGCGGCGTACAACCTCGTACGGATCAGACAGGGGGATGAGTGGAAGACCGCGTTTAACACCAGAACTGGGCACTACGAATACCTGGTGATGCCCTTCGGATTGTGTAACGCGCCCGCGGTCTTTCAGGAATTCATAAACGATGTCCTTCGTGATTTGTTGCAGCAATGCGTAGTGGTTTACCTGGATGACATCTTGGTTTACTCTACCTCCATGGAGTCCCATGTCCAGGATGTTAAGCAGGTGCTGCAACGATTGCGTGTGAACGGACTCTTTTGTAAACTCGAGAAGTGCGAGTTCCATCGATCCCAGGTTGCCTTTTTGGGCTACATAATTTCCGCGGAGGGATTTTCCATGGACCCTCAGAAGGTTGCGGCAGTTCTGCAGTGGCCTCGTCCCAATGGTCTTCGGCCCATTCAGCGCTTTCTGGGTTTTGCCAACTACTATCGGAAGTTCATCAGGAACTTCTCCACATTGGCAAAGCCTCTCTCTGACCTAACCAAGAAGGGGAGTAACCCTCACGAGTGGCCATCCGAGGCCATCAGAGCTTTCGAGGCTCTGAAAGCTGCCTTTGCTTCGGCTCCGATTCTTTCGCATCCCAATCCTGGGTTGCCCTTCGTCCTCGAAGTTGATGCTTCCGAGACGGGAGTAGGGGCTCTCCTGTCTCAGCGTCGGTCACCCGATGGACCCCTACTTCCCTGCGGGTTCTACTCCAGGAAGCTTTCCTCGGCTGAGTGCAACTACCAGATTGGAGATCGGGAGTTGTTGGTCATCATTCTGGCTCTCAAGGAATGGAGGCACCTGCTTGAGGGTTCCGCGGTTCCGGTCCTCATTCTTACCGATCACAAGAACCTGACTTATCTTTCGGAGGCCAAGAGATTGACACCCCGCCAGGCCAGATGGGCTCTGTTCTTGTCACGCTTCAACTATGTGGTTTCATATTTGCCTGGTTCCAAGAATGTCAGGGCTGATGCGTTATCACGGCAATACTCTGAATTGTCCAGGGAAGACTCTGAGCCAATCTCACTTATACCTCCAGATCAGATCCTGGCTGCTATTCGCACCAGTCTGACCTCTCCCCTTGGGGAGCAGATTTTGGCGGCTCAAACTGATGCTCCTCCCGGGAGGCCGGAGGGTAGATGTTTCGTACCCGAGGGATTGCGCACCCGCCTGCTGCGTACCTACCATAACGCCAAAACTGCCGGGCATCCAGGGAAGAACCAGCTGTGTTGGGTCGTCTCTCGCTTATTCTGGTGGCCAACCCTCCGTGCCGACATTGCCTCTTATGTAGCGGCATGTTCGAACTGTGCCCAGAATAAGTCTCCACGGCATCTCCCTTTGGGTCTTCTGCAACCCATTCCCAATGGGGAGCGTCCTTGGTCACATCTAGGGATGGACTTTATTGTAGACCTCCCGGTGTCTCGGGGTCATACGGTCATCCTCATGATCGTCGATCGGTTTTCCAAGATGTGCCATTGCATTCCACTCAGGAAATTACCCACAGCGCAGGAACTGGCCACTGTCTTTTCCAGGGAGATTTTTCGCCTGCATGGGTTACCTAAGGTGATTGTCTCAGACCGCGGGAGTCAGTTCGTGTCCAGATTCTGGCGTGCCTTCTGCTCCCAGTTGGGTATTAGTCTCTCCTTTTCATCAGCCTACCACCCGCAGTCCAATGGGGCTGCGGAGCGTTCCAATCAGGCCTTAGAACAATTCCTTCGGTGTTATATTTCAGACCATCAGGACGATTGGGCCGATCTCCTGCCGTGGGCAGAGTTTGCCAGGAACTCGGCGGTCAACTCCTCCACCGGGATGTCTCCCTTCATGGCCAACTATGGGTTTCAACCCGCGGTATTACCTGAGAGGTTCTCACCACAGGACATTCCGGCTGTGGAGAACCATCTTGCTGCCCTGCGTTCTTCTTGGGGGCAGATCCAGAGGGCCTTGAGGGACTCAGCTCAGCGCCAGAAGTTCCAGGCTGATCGCAGACGGTTGCCCGCTCCTTCATACCAGGTCGGCGATCGGGTGTGGTTGTCTACTCGCAACCTCAATCTTCGGGTGCCCACACCCAAACTGGCTCCCCGTTTTGTCGGTCCTTTCCGCATTCTCCGCAAAGTGAATCCGGTGGCCTATGCACTTGCCCTTCCGTCTGGGATGCGGATCTCCAATATCTTTCATGTTTCCCTGTTGAAACCTCTGATCTGCAATCGCTTCACTACCTCTCTTCCTCGGCCCCGTCCTGTCCGGGTTGACGGTCATGAGGAGTATGAGGTGAGCCGGATCCTGGACTCTCGATTGGTGCGCGGTCAATTACAGTTCCTGGTTCATTGGCGTGGTTATGGTCCCGAGGAGCGTTCCTGGGTTCCTTCCGCGGATGTCCATGCTCCTGCCCTCCTCCGCGCTTTTCATACCCGCTTTCCTCAGAAACCTTTTGTTGAGCCGCGGAGGGGGAGGGGCCCTTGAGGGGGAGGTACTGTCAAGGTCCTACCTTTTCCCTGTGGTTATGTTACTTCATGTGCTGGTGTCCATCTTGGATTCTGCTGTGCATGATGGGAGCCCTTTTATGCCTTCAGGTTTCTGTGGTCCATCCTCCAGAGGGGTGTGGCTGATGACATATAAGCCTGTGGCCCGCACATGCTCTTTGCACTTGTGTCTTGTGTCTTGGTGTCGCTGTTACTCTGTTCTGACTCTCGTGACTCTCCTGGTATCTGATTCGGCTTGTCTTGACTATTCTTTGTATTCTCCTTTGATCTGACCCTCTATTGCTGAACCCGGCTCGTGACCTGTGATTCTCGTCTGCTGTCCTGTACTGTCCTGTCCTGTTGTTGTTGACCCCGGCTTGTCTGACTACTCTTTTGTCTCTTCCACCAGCTACACGCCATTGGCGGCGGCCATTACCGCAGCTGAGGTGTCTCGGGGGCCGCGACCTGGTTCCTGGCTGCGTCAAGTCCATCCCCACCATCAGGGGCCCTGGTGAAGGGCAGCCTGGGACTTAGACTCCGCGCCCTGAGGGACTTCGGTCTGTGGGTGGTGGTTGTCGTCAGCCAGTGCGTTACATTGTTAGGCCTGCCTGTCCGTTCCTCAGCTCCTGCCCTGACAGAAACACCACATCAGACTCAAACCAGACCAACTCAACTCAAACTGCAGCTCTCCTCACTCTGCAAGCCGAAAAAGGCAACCAAACAGGTACCAACACAGCTAGGGGCCAAGTCAGGCCAACAAAGGAGTGAGCATGCTCCGTACGCACGCCATCTTGGAAACCTGGTCCATGCAGTGACATCATCCCTGCGCCCCTCTGCTACTCCCCGACCTCTGGACACCACCAGAGCGGCGGGAAAACACCCAGAGCGTGGCCAAAGGACCTGATGCTCCCACTGGACCTCCATCACTTGACACGCCTACCTGTTACCTACTGATGTGAGTGCAATTTTACCATTAAATCTGCCTGATTTTAACCGTCTACACTTAGAGTGGTGCTGCTGTCTCTCTTCTCTACCTGCAATAGGAGTATCTACAAGCTCTTACAGCCGACTTCTTCCTCAGACAAGTCCATATTACTACAAGCCCCCACTACAGATGAACATGGACACCTCCACATGGACCTTCTACCTAACACCCATTGCTGATGGTCCATGCCCAAATGCACACAGGGTAGATTTGTCTTAGTGCTCCCTCCCCGCACTCACCTCTGAATGGGTTAAGCCTAGGCCATTGGTAATACACTGAGAACTGTGCTTGACAGTTAATGAACTATGTACAGTCTGGAAATTTAGTCTTCTGCCGGCTACATTGGGGCCCTTGAAGATGTGGGTGCGCTGAAAAATATGACCTTGGATATTTCTGTACTTAGTGAAGAAGTCTTAGGAAACAATGGATTCCTTGGTACACTGAAGTGGGAAGGGCCAGCAAAGGGGTTACGGTTCTGCGGTATGGACTCTGGCCAAACAGGACGAGTGGTGCTCACTAGTGGACAATTGTGAAGTAACCGTAAAGGCAAAGGATGATAAGTCTTCCCAAGGAGTATGCACAAAATCAACAGAGGTCACTAAGGTGTCAATGACCCTCTCACCAGCTCCTATTGGTCTGTTGCAGCAGGCTTCTTCTGATGGCCCATAGAGAAGGGGCATCCACCTGGGGGGGACACAGAACGCCATAAAAATTTGAAATCAATTTTTCTAAGTTGAAAAAGTAGCCACCCCAACAATCACAACCTGCTTTGCAGCTCCCTTTGTCTCATGGAAACCCCCTACTGAGCCCTCTACTAAGGGATGACTGGAGCGAGTCCTATAAGCAACAAGCCTCTTTCAGCAGTGTATCAGATAAAATACAACGAGCAAAAAACATGAATATTTCCTTTATAAAATCATAAAATATGTAATTTATTATTCCTGACCGTAAGAAATAATTGTAGAAAACCGCAGTAGATTCCCTTTAGGACATCCCTACCTCTGCTAGCAGTCAGGAAGGACCATTTTTAACCCAAAAGAAAGACTTTGCACAGGCCAGACCTTGCCTAGAGCGCCACCTGATGACTGCAAGTGGTTTATATGAAATAGTAAAGTGTACTGTTTCATATTTATGATTTTTTTTTTAGGAATGATCTTTAAAAAACACAAAGTGAAATTTAGCAAACGCTCTACAGGAGATTCTCTTTAGGAGTCACATGAGTGGCGATAACCGATAATATTTTTGGGGAACCCGCCGCCCTTTGCAGCTCGTATCATCTCTTTGCAGCTTTAGTGCCGTCATTTGATATGTTAATTCCCGCTGTTTGAACCTACAGATCTCCTAAATTAGCTTGGCGTGGTTATAGCTAAAGTCGCCTTGTAGATTGCGATCTCTCTTCCGAGCCGCCTGCCATGTGGATAATCCAGCGTCCTTCCCTCCATTAGTGGGAGCGTTTTATGTCGCCGACTACTAATGTGCCCAATCACTCACCGCTGACAGTACCGCTAGAGTTTGGCTCTGTGTAGATACCCCGCGTATCGCTTCCGGCCAACATTAGGAGCGGCAACACGTGTAGAAAGGAAGGGGGGCCGGGCGATTCATGTCTGTGCTACACGGAATGAAATGTACAATATTTAACAAATTCTCCAATCAGACATGACAATTTTACATTTCGGAGAAAAGCAGCTTACCTGTTGGAATGCAATTGAATTTTTATACAGTTTTTTTTTTAATCTATTGCCCTTTGACACCCCATTGGCCTAATCCACATATTTAACTGATTCCTACAATGCTTCCACATCTGCAGTCCCTGCTAGATTCTATGGGGGAAGTTTGCTAAATATATAACTTTTAGTCAATTATAAATATTCAGTTACATTATATTCTCATTTGACAAATTATAGACTTCCTACAGGATTCCTATTATGCTAACAACTAGAGATGAGCGAATTATTCAAAAATTCGATTCGGCTGATTCGCCGAATTTGAGGAAGAAATTCGATTCGATGCGAATTTATTCGCTACGAATTCAACTTATAAAAAGGGTTTCTAGGCTTCAGAGAGCCTTTAAATTAGTGCAGAACACTGTACCTTTAATTTAAATGCCCTTGGAGATGAGGAAGGAGAAGGAGAAGGAGAAGGATGAGAAGAAGGAGAAGGAGAAGGATGAGAAGAAGGAGAAGGAGAAGGATGAGAAGAAGGAGAAGGAGAAGGATGAGAAGAAGGAGAAGGATGAGAAGAAGGAGAAGGATGAGAAGAAGGAGAAGGATGAGAAGAAGAAGAAGGATGAGAAGAAGAAGAAGGATGAGAAGAAGAAGAAGGATGAGAAGAAGGAGAAGGATGAGAAGAAGGAGAAGGATGAGAAGAAGAAGAAGGATGAGAAGAAGAAGAAGGATGAGAAGGAGAAGGATGAGAAGAAGGAGAAGGATGAGATGAAGGAGAAGGATGAGAAGAAGGAGAAGGATGAGAAGAAGGAGAAGGATGAGAAGAAGGAGAAGGATGAGAAGAAGAAGGAGAAGGATGAGAAGAAGAAGGAGAAGGATGAGAAGGATGAGAAGAAGGAGGAGAAGGATGAGAAGAAGGAGGAGAAGGATGAGAAGAAGGAGGAGAAGGATGAGAAGAAGGAGGAGAAGGATGAGAAGAAGGAGGAGAAGGATGAGAAGAAGGATGAGAAGGATGAGAAGAAGGATGAGAAGGATGAGAAGAAGGATGAGAAGAAGAAGGATGAGAAGAAGAAGGATGAGAAGAAGAAGGATGAGAAGAAGAAGAAGGATGAGAAAAAGGAGAAGGATGAGAAGAAGGAGGATGAGAAGAAGAAGGATGAGAAGAAGAAGGATGAGAAGAAGAAGAAGGATGAGAAGAAGGAGAAGAAGGATGAGAAGAAGAAGAAGGATGAGAAGAAGAAGAAGAAGGATGAGAAGAAGAAGAAGAAGGATGAGAAGAAGGAGAATTCCAAGCCAGCAAAAAGTGTATCTGCAGAGCTCCGCTATTTCTTAGCGGAGCTCTGCAGATACACTTAGCGGAGCTCTGCAGATACACTTTTTGCCGGCTTGGAATTCTTCTTATTTTCATCCTACTTCTTCTTCATCCTCATCTTCTTCTTCTTCTGAGGATGAGGATGAAGAAGAAGAAGTAGGATGAAAATAAGAAGAATTCCGAGCCGGCAAAAAGTGTATCTGCAGAGCTCCGCTAAGTGTATCTGCAGAGCTCCGCTATTTCTGACAGTTCTCTGACATTCACTCCATACAGCGGTTGAAACATTGTATCTATTTGTTTCCATTTATGGAAACAAATAGATACAATGTTTCAACCGCTGTATGGAGTGAATGTCTGTCAAGGTCCTACCTTTTCCCTGTGGTTATGTTACTTCATGTGCTGGTGTCCATCTTGGATTCTGCTGTGCATGATGGGAGCCCTTTTATGCCTTCAGGTTTCTGTGGTCCATCCTCCAGAGGGGTGTGGCTGATGACATATAAGCCTGTGGCCCGCACATGCTCTTTGCACTTGTGTCTTGTGTCTTTGTGTTGCTGTTACTCTGTTCTGACTCTCGTGACTCTCCTGGTATCTGATTCGGCTTGTCTTGACTATTCTTTGTATTCTCCTTTGATCTGACCCTCTGTTGCTGAACCCGGCTCGTGACCTGTGATTCTCGTCTGCTGTCCTGTACTGTTCTGTCCTGTTGTTGTTGACCCCGGCTTGTCTGACTACTCTTTTGTCTCTTCCACCAGCTACACGCCATTGGCGGCGGCCATTACTGCAGCTGAGGTGTCTCGGGGGCCGCGACCTGGTTCCTGGCTGCGTCAAGTCCATCCCCACCATCAGGGGCCCTGGTGAAGGGCAGCCTGGGACTTAGACTCCGCGCCCTGAGGGACTTCGGTCTGTGGGTGGTGGTTGTCGTCAGCCAGTGCGTTACATTGTTAGGCCTGCCTGTCCGTTCCTCAGCTCCTGCCCTGACATTACACAAGTGCCATGAACCCTGACGGTGCAGGCACGCCTTCGCTCCCAATGCTAGTCGCCAGACTCGATCAACAGGATCACCTGTTGGATCAGTTCGCTCAGGCGTTGCAAACTCTGCTTGCACGCACCGCGCACCTTACTCCTGGTGTTATTAGGCCGGTGGTCGCTCCGGTGGTCGCTTCCGCTGCTGTTCCGCTTGCTGTGCCTACCGCCGCGGCTGATGCGGTACCCGCGGTGTCCAGAGGTATGACCGCTTCAGCCCCTCTTCCACAGCGCTTTGGGGGTGAGCCGAGTCAGTGTCGTGGGTTCCTCAACCAGGTGGGTATTTATTTTGAATTAATACCCCACGCCTTTCCGTCTGAGAGGTCAAAGGTGGGGTTCCTCATCTCACTACTCTCAGACAAGGCCTTGGCCTGGGCAAATCCCTTATGGGAGAGGAACGACCCGGTGATTCAAGATTTTTCTGGTTTTGTCGATGCCTTCCGTAGGGTATTCGACGTACCGGCTCGTTCCGCCTCGGCGGCCAAGCTGCTCATGACCATGCATCAGGGTTCACGGACCGTGGCCGAGTACGCTATAGAGTTTCGTACCCTGGCGGCAGAGGTCGGTTGGAACAATGAGGCTCTGGTGGCTGCGTTTTCCCATGGTCTTTCTGACTCATTGAAGGACGAGATTGCAGCTAAGGAACTGCCTGTGGTGTTGGAGGAGCTCATCTCTTTCCTGATCCTGATTGACACCAGGCTCAGGGAGAGGCCTTCACTCAAGGAACGCCTGCGGAGGCCTTCCAATCGACTGGCACCTGCGTTTTCTGTCCCACCCGTTCCTCCCTCTCCTCCCACGCCTCCTGGGGATAGCTTGTCTGGTGGGGAACCCATGCAGCTGGGGTTTGCTCGCCTTTCCAAGGGGGAGCGGGCCGCTCGGCGTCGGGAGGGTCGCTGCCTGTACTGTGGCCTCGGTGGGCACTTTCGGCAGTCTTGTCCGGTCCGTCCGGGAAACGCTCGCACCTGAGATCATGTCGGGGACAGATCTTGGGTGGAGTTTCCTCGTCCCCGGCGTTCCGCAAGGATAAGCCACTGATCACCGTGGTCCTTTCTTGGACAGGGGGCTCGGTGACGGCCCAGGCGTTGGTAGACTCTGGGGCCGGTGGGTTGTTCTTGGACAGCTCGTTTGCTGCGCAGCACTCCATTCCCCTGCAGGCTCGTGCTGCCCCATTGGTTCTCGAAGCAATAGATGGCAGGCCCCTGCAGCCGCCGCAGGTTACCCACGAGACCCTGCCAATAGAGGTAGCCATTGGGGCTGTTCACAGGGAGTTGGCCTGTTTTCAGGTGATTTCTTCCCCACACTATTCGGTGGTTTTGGGGTATCCCTGGCTCCAGAGGCACAATCCAACCTTCAATTGGCAAACAGCCGAGATTCTCTCATGGTCTCCACAGTGTGGGGCCGGGTGCATCCGGGGGCCGGTTAAGGTATTGTGTGCCTCCTCGGACTCTGCGTTGCCCACCGACTATGGGGAATACCGGGACGTGTTCGATAAGGTACGCGCTGGTACCTTACCACCGCATCGTCCTTACGACTGCGCCATATCCCTGCAACCCGGGGCCACTCCTCCACGTGGCAGGGTGTACCCTCTCTCGGTTGCGGAGAATAAGGCCATGGAGGAGTACGTGGTGGATGCGCTTTCCCGGGGGCACATTCGTAAGTCTACTTCCCCAGCAGGAGCGGGGTTTTTTTTCGTAAAGAAGAAAGGTGGGGAATTGAGGCCCTGCATCGATTATAGGGGTCTCAATCGGATTACCATTAAAAATGCATATCCAATTCCTTTGATTTCTGAGTTATTCGACCGCCTTAAGGGAGCAACGGTCTTTACCAAACTCGACCTTAGGGCGGCGTACAACCTCGTACGGATCAGACAGGGGGATGAGTGGAAGACCGCGTTTAACACCAGAACTGGGCACTACGAATACCTGGTGATGCCCTTCGGATTGTGTAACGCGCCCGCGGTCTTTCAGGAATTCATAAACGATGTCCTTCGTGATTTGTTGCAGCAATGCGTAGTGGTTTACCTGGATGACATCTTGGTTTACTCTACCTCCATGGAGTCCCATGTCCAGGATGTTAAGCAGGTGCTGCAACGATTGCGTGAGAACGGACTCTTTTGTAAACTCGAGAAGTGCGAGTTCCATCGATCCCAGGTTGCCTTTTTGGGCTACATAATTTCCGCGGAGGGATTTTCCATGGACCCTCAGAAGGTTGCGGCAGTTCTGCAGTGGCCTCGTCCCAATGGTCTTCGGCCCATTCAGCGCTTTCTGGGTTTTGCCAACTACTATCGGAAGTTCATCAGGAACTTCTCCACATTGGCAAAGCCTCTCTCTGACCTAACCAAGAAGGGGAGTAACCCTCACGAGTGGCCATCCGAGGCCATCAGAGCTTTCGAGGCTCTGAAAGCTGCCTTTGCTTCGGCTCCGATTCTTTCGCATCCCAATCCTGGGTTGCCCTTCGTCCTCGAAGTTGATGCTTCCGAGACGGGAGTAGGGGCTCTCCTGTCTCAGCGTCGGTCACCCGATGGACCCCTACTTCCCTGCGGGTTCTACTCCAGGAAGCTTTCCTCGGCTGAGTGCAACTACCAGATTGGAGATCGGGAGTTGTTGGTCATCATTCTGGCTCTCAAGGAATGGAGGCACCTGCTCGAGGGTTCCGTGGTTCCGGTCCTCATTCTTACCGATCACAAGAACCTGACTTATCTTTCGGAGGCCAAGAGATTGACACCCCGCCAGGCCAGATGGGCTCTGTTCTTGTCACGCTTCAACTATGTGGTTTCATATTTGCCTGGTTCCAAGAATGTCAGGGCTGATGCGTTATCACGGCAATACTCTGAGTTGTCCAGGGAGGACTCTGAGCCAATCTCACTTATACCTCCAGATCAGATCCTGGCTGCCATTCGCACCAGTCTGACCTCTCCCCTTGGGGAGCAGATTTTGGCGGCTCAAACTGATGCTCCTCCCGGGAGGCCGGAGGGTAGATGTTTCGTACCCGAGGGATTGCGCACCCGCCTGCTGCGTACCTACCATAACGCCAAAACTGCCGGGCATCCGGGGAAGAACCAGCTGTGTTGGGTCGTCTCTCGCTTATTCTGGTGGCCAACCCTCCGTGCCGACATTACCTCTTATGTAGCGGCATGTTCGATCTGTGCCCAGAATAAGTCTCCACGGCATCTCCCTTTGGGTCTTCTGCAACCCATTCCCAATGGGGAGCGTCCTTGGTCACATCTAGGGATGGACTTTATTGTAGACCTCCCGGTGTCTCGGGGTCATACGGTCATCCTCATGATCGTCGATCGGTTTTCCAAGATGTGCCATTGCATTCCACTCAGGAAATTACCCACAGCGCAGGAACTGGCCACGGTCTTTTCCAGGGAGATTTTTCGCCTGCATGGGTTACCTAAGGTGATTGTCTCAGACCGCGGGAGTCAGTTCGTGTCCAGATTCTGGCGTGCCTTCTGCTCCCAGTTGGGTATTAGTCTCTCCTTTTCATCAGCCTACCACCCGCAGTCCAATGGGGCTGCGGAGCGTTCCAATCAGGCCTTAGAACAATTCCTTCGGTGTTATATTTCAGACCATCAGGATGATTGGGCCGATCTCCTGCCGTGGGCAGAGTTTGCCAGGAACTCGGCGGTCAACTCCTCCACCGGGATGTCTCCCTTCATGGCAAACTATGGGTTTCAACCCGCGGTATTACCTGAGAGGTTCTCACCACAGGACATTCCGGCTGTGGAGAACCATCTTGCTGCCCTGCGTTCTTCTTGGGGGCAGATCCAGAGGGCCTTGAGGGACTCAGCTCAGCGCCAGAAGTTCCAGGCTGATCGCAGACGGTTGCCCGCTCCTTCATACCAGGTCGGCGATCGGGTGTGGTTGTCTACTCGCAACCTCAATCTTCGGGTGCCCACACCCAAACTAGCTCCCCGTTTTGTCGGTCCTTTCCGCATTCTCCGCAAAGTGAATCCGGTGGCCTATGCACTTGCCCTTCCGTCTGGGATGCGGATCTCCAATATCTTTCATGTTTCCCTGTTGAAACCTCTGATCTGCAATCGCTTCACTACCTCTCTTCCTCGGCCCCGTCCTGTCCGGGTTGACGGTCATGAGGAGTATGAGGTGAGCCGGATCCTGGACTCTCGATTGGTGCGCGGTCAATTACAGTTCCTGGTTCATTGGCGCGGTTATGGTCCCGAGGAGCGTTCCTGGGTTCCTTCCGCGGATGTCCATGCTCCTGCCCTCCTCCGCGCTTTTCATACCCGCTTTCCTCAGAAACCTTTTGTTGAGCCGCGGAGGGGGAGGGGCCCTTGAGGGGGAGGTACTGTCAAGGTCCTACCTTTTCCCTGTGGTTATGTTACTTCATGTGCTGGTGTCCATCTTGGATTCTGCTGTGCATGATGGGAGCCCTTTTATGCCTTCAGGTTTCTGTGGTCCATCCTCCAGAGGGGTGTGGCTGATGACATATAAGCCTGTGGCCCGCACATGCTCTTTGCACTTGTGTCTTGTGTCTTTGTGTTGCTGTTACTCTGTTCTGACTCTCGTGACTCTCCTGGTATCTGATTCGGCTTGTCTTGACTATTCTTTGTATTCTCCTTTGATCTGACCCTCTGTTGCTGAACCCGGCTCGTGACCTGTGATTCTCGTCTGCTGTCCTGTACTGTTCTGTCCTGTTGTTGTTGACCCCGGCTTGTCTGACTACTCTTTTGTCTCTTCCACCAGCTACACGCCATTGGCGGCGGCCATTACCGCAGCTGAGGTGTCTCGGGGGCCGCGACCTGGTTCCTGGCTGCGTCAAGTCCATCCCCACCATCAGGGGCCCTGGTGAAGGGCAGCCTGGGACTTAGACTCCGCGCCCTGAGGGACTTCGGTCTGTGGGTGGTGGTTGTCGTCAGCCAGTGCGTTACATTGTTAGGCCTGCCTGTCCGTTCCTCAGCTCCTGCCCTGACAATGTCAGAGAACTGTCAGAAATAGAGGAGCTCTGCAGATACACTTTTTGCCGGCTTGGAATTCTTCTTATTTTCATCCTACTTCTTCTTCTTCATCCTCATCCTCAGAAGAAGAAGAATGAAAAGAAGAAGAAGAAGAATGAAAAGAAGAAGAAGAAGAATGAAAAGAAGAAGAAGAAGAATGAAAAGAAGATGTCAGGAATCAAGGAATGACCAGAAAGGTGTGGACTGACACAGGGAAACGCAGGTTTCAGGTATAGTATAATACAGGTTATTATTAGCCACCCAGATATATATATATATAAATGCACAGTGAGCAAACTAACCTTCCACTAATCTTAGGAGGTGCAGGAACACAGGCGTAGTCAGGGCTGGGGAGGTGGAATGGTCAGGCCGGCCGTAGGGTTCTGTAACGACTGCCTGGTGGTACCTCTAGCGGTCCTCAGGGCAGGATTCCCCAGGGCGCGGAGTCTAAGTCCCAGTCTGCTATTCACCAGGGCCCCTGATGGTGGGGATGGACTTGGAGCAGACAGGAACCAGGTCGCGGCCCCTGAGTACACCTGCTAGTGATAGAGGGATCCGCCAGAGGTATGTGCAGGTACGGCTGGATCCGTGCAGGATGGATGGATGGCAGAGTAGTGAGCGTGGTCAGACGGGCCAAGTCGGCAACGTGCGGGCAGCAAGGTATCAAAGGAGCAGGCAGAGAATGGTCAAGGTCACAAGCCGGGTTCAGTAACTCACGGACAGCGCAGTACAGAGGATCAGGCAGAAGGATGGTCAGGGATGAGCCAGTAGTCAGAACAGGAGACGGTCAACAGGAATCAGGATCAGGCAGGGTCGGCAACAAGGTATCTTCTCACAGGAACTAGGAACAGGATACAGGGGCTCATGGGAAAACATACACCAAGGCCCAGAGCACAGACCTGGTCATGCCTTATATACACCTTTCTGTAATCAGCCCCAGGTTTGGCTGATTGTGAGCTTCTGGCTGCTAAGAGCACCCGCTGGTCAGCTCTGGTACTGCAGCCCACACGGCAGGGGAGTCCCACCACCA